>NC_140023.1:9877462-9991978 GCF_964263955.1 Coregonus lavaretus | reverse complement strand
GCATGATCTAAAGTAGAGAGTAGAACTTGTTTTAGTCCCTCAACTCTCATTTATTTAATGTTGACATTGAGCACACTCTCTCCAGTGTAAGTCAATAGAGACCAGAACAGACCAACTGTCATTGGCTCACAGCTCAGTGCATGCTGGAGGGACAAAGATCAATAGGTATCCATATAACATTAACCAAAACAAACATATTTCTCAGTTTCAAATCCTGGTAGCACATGGGATTACTGGATCAAGAGACACTGGAGGAAATACCATATGTCACTGAGACAGAAATAATACCACACTTCTCATTATTTCTGTTGTGAAGACTACAGACTGATATTTAATGTGGAAGTATGTTCTTTAATTTTGCTTTTCACATCCCCAAAACAAAACCAGGCAATTATTTGAAAGGTGACTTAGTCAGTAGATCACATTTGTAAAGAGCAGAGGAGTCTAGCTTGCTTTAACAGCAAAACAAAACAGCATTTAAAGGAAAATTAACCAATAAAATGCCAACAGATTAACCTGAAGTCACACCATTCATAAAGTTATTGCAGTAATTTTAAGACATTTTCTGACATCATGCTCAGCACAAAGTACATATATAAAGTTGGAAAAAGATGCCTTACTGCTGGCTGCTCCAGGATGAATCCAAACTCCTCAGACACAAAGAAACAGTCCAGGTCAATCTGCAGTGCTGACCTGGGGAATCTCTCTCCGTCTCCCATTCTCTGTTCTGTACAGTATCTATGCTTATCTATCTCCATTTTCGTGTACACGTTATGATCGCTTCACATGGATGTCAGCCTCTGTCTCTGAGCTTGTTTTGCTATACTGTATCTCTGTCCCTTTATTATTGAACACATCCCTTTTATCATATTTTCTGCAGTCATCAAGTCCAACAATAGAAGGTTGTGCAAAATGTCATGTGACACCAAGCAGTTCCTCAAATCTGGGATAGGGAGTTTAGAAAGTTTCCCAGAATTTCAAACATTTAATACTGGATTTTTATTTGAAAGAAACAAGAATTGATCATTAAGTTTCACAGAAATCTGAATCATAAGCTCATATAACACAATTCATTTTACATTGCATTCCTGTATCACACCTACAGTGCATTTGGAAAGTATTCAGACCCCTTGACTTTTACGTTACAGCCTTATTCTAAAATGGATTAAATTAATGTTTTCCCTCATCAATCTACACACACAATATATAATGACAAAGCAAAAACAGGTTTTTAGAAATTTGAGCAAATGTATAAAAAAAAAAAAAACATAAATACCTTATTTACATAAGTATTCAGACCCTTTGCTATGAGAATCGAAATTCAGCTCAGGCGCATACTGTTTCCAATGATCGTCCTTGAGATGTTTCTACAACTTGATTGGAGTCCACCTGTGGTAAATTTAATTGATTGGACATGATTTGGAAAGGCACACACCTGTCTATATAAGGTCCCACAGTTGACAGTGCATGTCAGAGCAAAAACCAAGCCATGAGGTCGAAGGAATTGTCTGCAGAGCTCCGAGACATGATTGTGTCGCGGCACATATATGGGGAAGGGTACCAAAAAATGTCTGCAACATTGAAGGTCCCCAAGAACACAATGTCCTCAATCATTCTTAAATGGAAGAAGTTTGGAACCACCAAGACTGTTCGTAGAGCTGGTCGCCCGGTCAAACTGAGCAATCGGGGGAGAAGGGCCTTGGTCAGGGAGGTGACCAAGAACTCGATGGTCACTCTAACAGAGCTCCAGAGTTCCTTTGTGGAGATGGGAGAACCTTCCAGAAGAACAACAATCTCTGCAGCACTCCACCAATTAGGCCTTTACGGTAGAGTGGCCAGACGGAAGCCAATCCTCAGTAAAAGGCACATGCCAGCCCAATTGGAGTTTGCGAAAAGGCACCTAAAGGACTCTCAGACCATAAGAAACAAGATTCTCTGGTATGATGAAACCAAGATGGAACTCTTTGGCCTGAACACAATGAGTCACGTCTGGAGGAAACCTGGCACCATCCCTACGGTGAAGCATGGTGGTAGCAGCATCATGCTGTGAGGATGTCTTTCAACGGCATGGTCTGGGAGACTAGTCAGGATCGAGGGAAAGATGAATGGAGCAAAGCACAGAGAGATCCTTTATGAAAACCTGCTCCAGAGCATTCAGGACCTCAGACTGGGGCGAAGGTTCACCTTCCAACAGGACAACGACCCTAAGCACACAGCCAAGACAGCGCAGGAGAGGCTTTGGGACAAGTCTCTGAATGTCCTTGAGTGGCACAGCCAGAGCTCGGACTTGAACCCGATCGAACATCACTGGAGAGACCTGAAAATAGATGTGCAGCGACGCTCTCCATCCAACCTGACAGAGCTTGGGAAGATCTGCTGAGATGAATGGGAGATGCTCCCCAAATACAGGTGTGCCAAGCTTGTAGCATTGTACCCAAGAAGACTAAAATCAAATCAAATCAAATTGTATTTGCCACATGCGCCGAATACAACAGGTGTAGACCTTACAGTGAAATGCTAACTTACAAGCCCTTAACCAACAATGCAGTTTTAAGAAAAATAAGTGTTAAGTAAAAAATAGATCAGTAAAAAATTAAAAAATAAAATATTGCAAATAGTCCAGGCAGACATGATTAGCTGTTCAGGAGTCTTATGACTTGGGGGTAGAAGCTGTTAAGAAGCCTTTTGGACCTAGACTTGGCGCTCCGGTACCGCCTGCCGTGCAGTAGCAGAGAGAACAGTCCATGACTAGGGTGGCTGGAGTCTTTGACAATTTTTAGGGCCTTCCTCTGACACCGCCTGGTATAGAGGTCCTGGCTGGCAGGAAGCTTGGCCCCAGTGATGTACTGGGCCGTACGCACTACCCTCTGTAGGGCCTTGCGGTCGGAGGCCGAGCAGTTGCCATACCAGGCAGTGATGCAACCAGTCAGGATGCTCTCGATGGTGCAGCTGTATTACTTTTTGAGGATCTGAGGACCCATGCCATTGGTTTGTCTCCTGAGGGGGAATGGGCTTTGTCGTGCCCTCTTCACGACTGTCTTGGTGTGTTTGGACCATGATAGTTTGTTGGTGATGTGGACACCAAGGAACTTGGAAGCTCTCAACCTGTTCCACTACAGCCCCGTCGATGAGAATGGGGGCGTGCTCAGCCCTCTTCTTTTTCCTGTAGTCCACAATCATCTCCTTTGTCTTGATCACGTTGAGGGAGAGGTTGTTATCCTGGCACCACAAGGCCAGGTCTCTGACCTCCTCCCTATAGGCTGTCTCATCGTTGTCGGTGATCAGGCCTAACACTGTTGTGTCATCGGCAAACTTAATGATGGTGTTGGAGTCGTGCTGTAATTACTGCCAAAGGTACTGAGTAAAGGGTCTGAATACATATGTAAATGTAACATTTCAGTTTTTTACATGTGCAAAAATTTATTCAAACCTGTTTGTGCTTTGTCATTATGGGGTATTGTGTGTAGATTGATGAGGGAAAAAAACGATTGAATCCATTTTAGAATAAGGCTTTAACGTAACAAAATGTGGAAAAAGTGAAGGGGTCTGAATACTGCACTGTATTTCAAGTGTGCGAAAAATCCCCTTCAAAAACAAACAAGCAGAAACAAGCCAATGGATCCACTCCCATATAAACCATTATTAGGGCATACCATATATGCAGAGATGGAGAAAGGGAGGAAGAAAGAGAGAGGGAGAGAGAGAGAATGAGAGAGGGGGGGGGAGAGGGGGGAGACAAAGAGGGTTCTATTTTTTGCTGGTGTTAACCCTTTACAGACTAAAGGCGGCCGCATGCCTTCAGTGCAGTTTGTGCATGCAGTGGCTTGTGAAAGTATTCACCCCCCTTGGCATTTTTCATATTTTGTTGCCTTACAACCTGGAATTAAAATGGATTTTTGTGGGGTTTGTATCATTTGATTTACTCAACATGCCTACCACCTTGAAGATGCAAAATATTTGTATTGTGAAACAAACAAGAAATAAAGCCACCTTTTGCAGCAATTACAGCTGCAAGTCTCTTGGGGTATGTCTCTATAAGCTTGGCACATCTAGCCACTGGGATTTTTGCCCATTCTTCAAGGCAAAACTGCTCCAGCTCCTTCAAGTTGGATGGGTTCCGCTGGTGTACAGCAATCTTTAAGTCATACCACAGATTCTCAATTGGATTGAGGTCTGGACTTTGACTAGGCCATTCCAAGACATATAAATGTTTCCCCTTAAACCACTCAAGTGTTGCTTTAGCAGTATGCTTAGGGTCATGGTCCTGCTGGAAGGTGAACCTCCGTCCGAGTCTCAAATCTCTGGAAGACTGAAACAGGTTTCCCTCAAGAATTTCCCTGTATTTAGCGCCATCATCATTCCTTCAATTCTGACCAGTTTCCCAGTCCCTGCCGATGAAAAACATGGTGTTCTCGGGGTGATGAGAGGTGTTGTGTTTGCGCAAAACATAGTGTTTTCCTTGATGGCCTAAAAGCTCAATTTTAGTCTCATCTGACCAGTGTACCTTCTTCCATATGATAGGGGAGTCTCCCACATGCCTTATGTCGAACACCAAATGTGTTTGCTTATTTTTTTCTTTAAGCAATGGCTTTTCTTGGGCCACTCTTCCGTAAAGCCCGGCTCTGTGCAGTGTATGGCTTAAAGTGGTCCTATGGACAGATACTCCAATCTCCGCTGTGGAGCTTTGCAGCTCCTTCTCGATTATCTTTGGTCTCTTTGTTACCTCTCTGATTAATGCCCTACTTGCCTGGTCCATGAGTTTTGGTGGGCGGCCCTCTCTTGGCAGGTTTGTTGTGGTGCCATATTCTTTCCATTTTTTAATAATGGATTTAATGGTGCTCCGTGGGATGTTAAAAGTTTCTGATATTTTTTTATAACCCAACCCTGATCTGTACTTCTCCACAACTTTGTCCCTGACCTGTTTGGTTTGCTCCTTGGTCTTCATGGTGCCGCTTGCTTGGTGGTGTCCTTTGCTTAGTGGTGTTGTAGACTCTGGGGCCTTTCAGAACAGGTGTATATATACTGAGATCATGTGACAGATCATGTGACACTTAGATTGCACACAGTTGGACTTTATTTAACTAATTATGTGACTTCTGAAGGTAATTGATTGCACCAGATCTTATTTATGGGCTTCATAGCAAAGGGGGTGAATACATATGCACGCACCACTGTTCCGTTATTTATGTTTTAGAATTTTTCATTCCACTACACCAATTTGGACTATTTTGTGTATGTCCATTACGTGAAATCCAAATAAAAATCCATTTAAATTACAGGTTCTAATGCAACAAAATAGAGAAAATGCCAAGGGGGATGAATATTTTTGCAAGGCACTGTATTACTTCCCATTGCAATTTTTTTAAATGTTTAGCACACAAAGTAACCTGTGACCTAAAGTTTAAAGTGGAACTGACATCGTTTTATCTAATTTGTAGATATGAAACAAACAGACAATCATAATTGTAAGGGTTGGTGTGACCCAGGTGCGGTGCAGGATAGACAGCAGGCAGTAGGCAGAGATGGTGAAACAAGGATCTTTACTGGTGGTCCCGAAGCCAGGATACAAAACACGGACTTAACACGATAAAAAGAAAGGTGGAGCCAATAAGTCTCTAAAAATAGGCTGACAGCCAAAATACGAAACAGTAACTATGACTGAATTAATAAGGAAACAGGGATAACACTTCTCGAGTACCTGTACATGCTTCTCCAATCAGACACTGATTAGTACTACTGAGCATTGAGAAACTAGCAGAGAAAACTGAGCAAGGGAACAAAGGGAAGTGAGAGCATAAATACACAGGTGAACAGGTAGACACAGGTGACACCAATAGGACCTGGGTCCAGAATGTCCCTTCTGGGCACCCAGGACCGCTCCTCCGGCCCATAACCATCCCAGTCCACCAGAAATTGGAGACCCCTCCCCATCCGCCTGCAGTACAGGATCCGGTCCATAGTAAAAGCCGGCTGCCCTCCGATGAGGCGCAGCGGGGGAACAGGACGAGGAGGGGGAGCCAGGGGACAGGTGGCGATGGGCTTGAGGAGGGACATATGGAACGTGGGATGCACCCGCATGGTGGGGGGAAGTTGCAGGCGGTAGGCCATTGGGTTGACTCGCCGGACCACTCTGAATGGCCCGACGAACCGGGGGGAAAGCTTCCTGGACTCCACGCGGAGGGGAAGATCTCACATGGAGAGCCACACTCTCTGTCCAGGGTGAAAAACCGGGGCCGGGCAACTCCTGCGGTTGGCCTGATGTTGAGACCTGACCGAGGCCCGCTTTAGCGCCGCCCGTACTTGCCTCCAGGTGCGGTGACAGCGACTGATGTGGGCCTGGACGGACGGGACCGCCGCCTCTTCCTCTTGCTCGGGAAATAGGGGGGGTTGGTACCCGTATTGGCACTGGAAGGGGGACAGGCCGGTTGATGAGCAGAGAAGGGTGTTGTGGGCGTACTCTGCCTACGCCAGTCGCTGACTCCACGTAGCTGGGTTGCTGGAGGCGTAGCACCTCAGCACCCCCTCCAGATCCTGGTTGACGCGCTCCGTCTGCCCGTTCGACTGGGGATGGAAGCCGGAAGACAATCTGACGGAGGCGCCGAGGCAGTGGCGAATGCCTTCCAGAACCTGGAGGCGAACTGAGGGCCCCGATCCGACACCACATCTTGGGGAAGGCCGTGGACCCGGAAAACGTGCTGCAACACCAACTTAGCTGTCTCCCGGGCCGACGGGAGTTTTAGAAGGGGAATGAAGTGGACAGCCTTTGAAAACCGGTCCACAACGAGCAGGATGACTGTGTATCAATCAGACGGGGCTAGGGCGGAAATGAAATCCAGCGAGATGTGGGACCAGGAGCGCTTGGGGATAGGCAGGGGTCGGAGCAGCCCTGTTGTGAGCTGACATGAGCTCTTCGTGCACGCGCACACCGGGCAAGCGGCCACGAAGGAGTGCATATCCCCCTCAGCAGATGGCCACCTGAACCTCCTACGCAGGAACTCCAACGTATTGGCGCCCCCCGGATGGCTGGTGAGGTCGGACGCGTGCGCCCACTGAAGCAGTCGCGAGTACGCCGCCTTGGGTACGTACATCCTCCCTGATGGACCTCCGCCCGGATTGGGCTCCCGCCGTAGCGCTGCTCTGACCAGCCTATTGATTCCCCACGAAACTGGGGCAGCAATCAGGGCGTTGGGGACAATGGGGTCATCCCTCTCCACCAGGTCCCGGACCAGCTCCCGGACGGTATGAGATCATGAACTGGAACCTGGTGAAGAACAACGCCCACCTGGCCTGGCCCGAGTTGAGCCTCTTGGCCCCTTGAATGTAGGCTAAGTTCTTATGATCAGTCCATACAACGAATGGATGGGCGGCCCCCTCTAGCCAATGCCTCCATTCTCCCAGGACGAGCTTGACCGCTAGCAGCTCAAGGTTCCCCACGTCGTAATTCCGCTCCGCTGGGGACAGCCGACGGGAGAAAAACGTGCAGGGGTGAGTCTTACCGTCCGTGAGAAACCGCTGGGACAGGATTGCTCCCACCGCAACGACTGAAGCATCCACCTCCACAATGAACTGTAGGGACGGATCAGGATGGCCTATGACCGGGGCCGATGTAAAGCGCTGCTTAAGCGCCTCGAATGCGTTCCCCGCTTCCGGGGTCCAGGCGAAGGAGTGCACGCTCATCTGGGGGAGCGGCTAGGGAGCTAAAATTGCGAATAAATTGCCTATAACAATTAGCGAACCCTAAAAACTTTGTAGTTGCTTGAGGGAGGAGGGCTGGGGCCAGTCCAGTACCACGCTGACCATGACTGGATCCATCCGTAGGTCCCCTTGGGTGACGATGAACCCCAGGAAGGAGACTGTCTCCGTGTAGAACACGCACTTCTCCGCCTTGAGGTAGAGCTAGTGACGGAGAAGGCGTTGGAGGACCTGCCGAACGTGCTGCTTGTGTTCAATCATGTCCTTTGAAAATATCAGGATGTCATCCAAATACAAAGAGACGCTGTGGTCGAGGAAGTCCCGGAGCACGTCATTGACCAATGCCTAGAACACCGCAGGAGCGTTGGCTAGACCGAATGGCATGACTTGGTACTCGTAATGCCCACTGGGTGTGTTAAAAGCCATCTTCCACTCGTCTAGCTTGATGAAGATCCGGGCTCCCTGCAACGACTCGAATGCCGTCGTCATCAGGGGGAATGGGTAGCGGTTCTTAACCGTGATGTCGTTGAGCACCCAGTAATCAATGCACGGCCGTTGCCCACCGTCCTTTTTCCCATGAAGAAGAAGCCCACACCCGCGGGTGAGGTAGATGGGTGGATGTGACCCTTGATGAGTGCCTCATTGATATACTCCCTCATGGCCAGCGTCTCCGGCCGGGACAAGGAAAACAATCGCCCTCGTGTGGGCATGGCGCCCGGCAGGAGATCGATAGTGCAGTCGTATGGCCTGTGAGGAGGTATACCCTTGGCACGCCTCTTACTAAGCACCTCCAGATCCCAATACTCCCGGGGAACGCCTGCCAGGTCTGGGCCGGTGACGGAGTCCGTAGCCGCCGTCCTCCCGGTGGCAACCGCCGCTAGGGAGGTAGGCGGTTCGGAGTGCGGGAACTGGGGAGGAGATGAAGACTGGTAGGTGGTCTGGGACGGTGGTTTGGGCTGATGAGTGGTCGGTGGAGAACGGAACAGGACAGGGGCGGATCCTCCCTCCAGGATGAGCCTCCCCGTGGACCAGTCTATCCGGGGTTTGTAGGTGACCAGCCAGGGGTGCCCAAGGACAAGGGGACACTCCAGAGAGTCCACAATGAAAAACTGGATATCCTCCCATAGCCCCCCTGCCACCCGGACACGCACGGGGACAGTGTGCCGGGTGATGAAGCCCGACCCCAACGGCCAGTTGTCCAGGCCCATGACTGTAACCGGCTCGGAGAGGGAGTCTAACGGAAAGCTCCGGATGCGGAGGCGTGCCTTACGTCATACCTCTCTCGTGCACCCTCTCATGACGCCGATTGTCTACCCGCACCGAGTTCATCCTTCATCCCCTCCGATAGCCCCTGCGCGTAAAGGACAACCAGGGCAGCCTCCTCCTATCCTGCCTCTCGAGCCCGGGTCCGGAACTCCACGGAGTAGTCCACAACCGAACGGTCACCCTGCCGACAGGCCGTGAGCCGCCTCTTGGCCTCGTGCCCCGACACCATTTAAGTAGTGTCGAACAACTTGCGTAGCTCCCGGGTGAATTGGTAGGAGTCGGAGCACACCAGAGTTTGGCTCTCCCACTCCGCGGTAACCCAGGAAAGGGCCCAACCCATCAACAGAGTGATGATGTAGGCCACCCGGCCCTTCTCTGTTGGGAAGGAGGAGGGTTGTAGGCTGAATACCAGGGAACACTGTGCGAGGAATTCCCTGCAGCCCTCTGGACGTCCGTCATACCTCTCCGGAGGTGGTAGGCGGGGTTCCCGCGATGTCGCAGGCGAGACTGGAGACGCCGCTCCCGCGGCTTCCGCTCCGCCAGCTGCTGGGGCTGGTCAGGTATCCACCCGGCTCTGCACAGCGATCGTCATCTGGCGGAGATTCTCGGTGATCTGCTGCAGGCTGTGGTCGTGTTGGTTCAGCATAGCTCCCTGTCTTTCTCTCTCTTTGAGTCAACTACTCACCACATTTTATGCAGTGTGGTGCTAGTTAGCTGTACCTTATGCTTTCAGTACTAGATTAATTATCTGATCCTTTGATTGGGTGGACAACATGTCAGTTCATGCGGTCACATGTTGAGATGTGACCGCAGCGTCGGGTGAGGTTGTGTCTCTCTCTGGCGGGAGGTAAAATTGGCTTATGGTGTCGAGTAAAGCTTAAACCATATATTTAGATTGTAGGTAGGTAGGTATTGTAGTTAGGTATTGTAGGTAGTTTATCTAGGTAGTTCTTGTAGGTTATTGTAGGTAATTATTGTAGGTAAGTATTGTATTCGGCTGAGCAAGGTGAAACATGAGGCTAGCTAACTCACTACCTGGACCAATAAAGCTAGCTAGCTAGCGGGTAGCTACTGGTAACTATTAGCAACTGTGGATAGTTGTTTCCAATGTTATTTCACGCTTAAGAGTACCTGTAATTATGCCAGCTAGCTACCTACCATTCAGCTGTTTTTCTAACCTCATTATCTGAAGCGTTAACGTTAGCTACTGTACTCGAAATGTAGCTACCTGGATAGCTATCTAAACAATAGCTGGAACGACCTAGCTTTAATATTTGGAGACGCTTTCTCTCTGTTGGGACAGACGCGAATCGAACTGGCTGAATCGATTCAGTGGCTAGCTTTGCACTTATCTGGCTAACAGTAGCTACTAAGGGTAAGTTATAACCTACATATATTTTTGTTTTGTTTTTACATACTGGTAACCAGAGTCGTTTAAGGGAATTCGGGACATGGGTGACTAGTTAACGTTAGCTTGGCTCTCTGTGTGTTCGTGACGTGGGAGGAGGGGTTAGTTCGTTGGCAGAGAGCAATGGCTAGCTAGTATGCTAACTATTCTAGCTAAGTAACTGGCTGAATAAGTTGATGACGTACTCACTCAACTGTCAAAACTAACCCAAAACTTTACACAACGTTAGACACGGACACAAATGATCTGCTTGGCGTGTTAACACACTGGTGGTTTGTTGTAACCGAGTATTGGTGCTAAACCGTGTTATTGGAGGCTGGCATGCTAGTTGGCTTTGGCTTCATAAGATTTGGTGCCCTGGACGGTTTTCACGGATGAATACTGTACCAAGTTAGCTAGCTGAATAAACTAAGTTAGAGTCTATTCCTAGAAACATTGAACCGCTGTAGTTTACAACAATTATAATTTCTAAAGTGGAAGTTGGGAGAGTTATATTTGAGTGTTTCAGTGAAACGTAAGTGAGGGAGGCTCTGCTCTCTCGCTTTCCCAGATGTTTAGTTCATTTCATTCCGATCTCCTTAGCATTATTGTAGCCTTTTTCTGTAGCCTGTCAACTATGTGTCTGTCTATCCCTGTTCTCTCCTCTCTGCACAGGCCATACAAACGCTTCACATCACGTGGCTGATGCCACTCTAATCTGGTGGTCCCTGCGCAAACGACCCACGTGGAGTTCCAGGTCTCTGGCAGCCTCTGGAACTGCCGTTCTGCGGCCAACAAGGCAGAGTTCATCTCAGCCTATGCCACCCTCCAGTCCCTCGACTTCTTGGCGCTGACGGAAACATGGATTTCCACAGAAAATACTGCTACTCCTACTGCTCTTTCCTCGTCTAACCATGTGTTCTCGTATACCCCGAGAGCATCTGGTCAGCGCGGCGGTGGCACAGGAATCCTCATCTCTCCCATTTGGACATTCTCTCTTTTTCCCCTGACCCATCTGTCTATCTCCTCATTTGAATTCCATTATGTCACAGTCACTAGCCCATTCAAGCTTAACATCCTTGTAATTTATCGCCCTCCAGGTTCCCTTGGAGAGTTCATCAATGAGCTTGACGCCTTGATAAGTTCCTTTCCCGAGGATGGCTCACCCCTTACAGTTCTGGGTGACTTTAACCTCCCTATGTCTGCCTTTGACTAATTTCTCTATGCCTCCTTCTTTCCACTCCTTTCCTCTTTTGACCTCACCCTCTCCGCCCCCGCCCCCTACTCACAAGGCAGGCAATATGCTTGACCTCATCTTTACTAGATGCTGTTCTTCTGCTAATCTCACTGCAACTCCCCTCCAAGTCTCCGACCACTACTTTGTATCCTTTTCTCTCTCGCTCTCCTCCAACACTACTCACTCTGCCCCTACTCAGATGGTAATGTGCCATCGCAACCTTCGCTCTCTCTCTCCCGCTACTATCTCCTCTTCCATCCTATCATCTCTTCCCTCTGCTAAATCCTTCTCCCTCCGATCTCCTGATTCTGCCTCCTCAACCCTCCTCTCCTCCCTTTCTGCATCTTTTGACGCTCTATGTCCCCTATCCTCCCGGCCGGCTCGGTCCTCCCCTCCTGCTCCGTGGCTTGACGACTCATTGCGAGCTCACAGAAGAGGGCTCCGGGCAGCCGAGCGGAAATGGAGGAAAACTAGACTCCCTGCGGACCTGTCATCTTTTCACTCCCTCCTCTCTACATTCTCTTCCTCTGTTTCCACTGCTAAAGCCACTTTCTACCACTCTAAATTTTAAGCCTCTGCCTCTAACCCTAGGAAGCTCTTTGCCACCTTCTCCTCCCTGCTGAATCCTCCTCCTCCTCCCCCTCCCTCCTCCCTCTCTGTGGATGACTTCGGCAACCATTTTGAAAAGAAGGTTGACGACATCCGATCCTCATTTATTAAGTCAAATGACACCGCTGGTCCTGCTCACACTGCCCTACCCTATGCTTTGACTTCTCTCTCATCTCTCTCTCCAGATGAAATCTTGCGACTTGTGACGGCCGGCCACCCAACAACCTGCCCGCTTGACGCTATCCCCTCCTCTCTTCTCCAGACCATTTCCGGAGACCTTCTCCCTTACCTCACCTCGCTCATCAACTCATCCTTGACCACTGGCCATGTCTCTTCCATCTTCAAGAGAGCGAGAGTTGCACCCCTCCTCAAAAAACCTACACTCGATCCCTCCGATGTCAACAACTACAGACCAGTATCCCTTCTTTCTTTTCTCTCCAAAACTCTTGAGCGTGCCGTCTCTAGCCAACTCTCCTGCTATCTCTCTCAGAATGACCTTCTTGATCCAAACCAGTCAGGTTTCAAGACTGGTCATTCAACTGAGACTGCTCTTCTCTGTGTCACGGAGGCTCTCCGAAATGCTAAAGCTAACTCTCTCTCCTCTGCTCTTATCCTTCTAGACCTATCCGCTGCCTTTGATACTGTGAACCATCAGCTCCTCCTCTCCACCCTCTCCGAGTTGGGCATCTCCGGCGCTGCTCACTCTTGGATTGCGTCCTACCTGACAGGTTGCTCCTACCAGGTGGCGTGGCGAGAATCTGTCTCCGCACCACGCGCTCTCACCACTGGTGTCCCCCAGGGCTCAGTTCTAGGCCCTCTCCTAGTCTCTCTATACACCAAGTCACTTGGCTCTGTCATATTCTCACATGGTCTCTCCTATCATTGCTACGCAGATGACACACAATTAATTTTCTCCTTTCCCCCTTCTGATAACCAGGTGGCGAATCGCATCTCTGCATGTCTGGCAGACATATCAGTGTGGATTTCGGATTACCACCTCAAGCTGAACCTCGGCAAGACGGAGCTGCTCTTCCTCCCGGGGAAGGACTGCCCGCTCCATGATCTTGCCATCACGGTTGACAACGCCATTGTGTCCTCCTCCCAGAGTGCAAAGAACCTTGGCGTGACCCTGGACAACACCCTGTCGTTCTCCGCTAACATCAAAGCGGTGACCCGATCCTGCAGGTTCATGCTCTACAACATCCGTAGAGTACGACCCTACCTTACACAGAAAGTGACACAGGTCCTAATCCAGGCACTTGTCATCTCCCGTCTGGATTACTGCAACTCACTGTTGGCTAGGCTCCCTGCCTGTGCCATTAAACCCCTACAACTTATCCAGAACGCCGCAGCCCATCTGGTGTTCGACCTTCCCAAGTTCTCTCATGTCACCCCGCTCCTACGCACACTCCACTGGCTTTCAGTTGAAGCTCACATCTACTACAAGACCATGGTGCTTGCCTACGGAGCTGTGAGGGGAACGGCACCTCCTTACCTTCAGGCTCTGATCAGACCCTACACCCAAACGATGGCACTACGTTCATCCACCTCTGGCCTGCTAGCTACCCTACCTCTACGGAAGCACAGTTCCCGCTCAGCCCAGTCAAAGCTATTCGCTGCTCTAGCACCCCAATGGTGGAACAAGCTCCCCCACGACGCCAGGACAGCGGAGTCACTGACCACCTTCCGGAGACACTTGAAACCATACCTCTTTAAGGAATACCTGGAATAGTATAAAGTATTCCTTCTACAATATCAAATTCCCAGTTTATGCTTCAAAACCAACTTTATAAGAGGTTTCAAAAATAGGTTATATTTGACTCAACGTTCCATGGCGTACACTAAGGCATTGTTGGCAGAATAAATGGATGCAGTTCAATGCATGATTAATATAATTCAGCAATACCTTTCTTGGTAGTCCAAAAGATATTGCTATCAGGTTGTAAATCACAGCTGGCCTGGTATATTGTTTCAGTTTCAATGACTCAATATTCTGGACAAAAGCAGACGAATGTAACTAAGGCTGGGAATGTCAATACAATCAAACTATGTTTGGGTTAGTAATAATTTATGTTTGGGTTAGTAATAATTTGTAGAGTGGCTCTATCTTCCCTCAGCATGCATTTTTTCACTATTTTGAAATATGAACACAGAAATACTGGACATTATGAACTCTTATTATGGTGGTGATTTGACAAAATTACAATCATGGTCTTGAATTGGACTCGCATTTTTCTGGTCTCGGTCTTGACTCAGTCTTGGATCCCTTGCCCCCCTCCCGGTCTCAGTCTTGGCTTGGTCTCGCCCCCCCCCCCCCCCCCCCCCCCCCTCCCCCCCCCGGTCTTGGTCTTGACTCGGACTCAATTTGCTCCGGTCTTGGTCTTGACTCAGACTCAATTTGCTCCGGTCTTGGTCTTGAATCGGTCTCACTTTAGGTGGTCTTGAACTCAACACTGTATTTAAGACCAACCAAAAGCAGGTATTAGCAGTAACGCAGTTGGTTATGGCATGAATTTTGACAGCATAAACGCAACCTATCCAGCCGTGATGCACACAATTGCTTGTTTTCCGTTTCATATGTTCAAACCCCCAGCCCTCCGTAGGCTACCCTTACCCTGCTATAATAAAGGCTGGTTCAACAGCAATGCGTTCTGTCTTTTTTATCCTGCCGATTTTCTCATATCATTACATTTTACATGTATTTATTGTTGTTGTTGTTGTTCTTTTAAATAGATTGCTTGTTTTTCATTTAATTTAATTTAAACCAAACTTATTAGAATGATTCACCATCCTGGTTTTATGGTGAGAACATCCGTGGTGCTCATACAATGCAACTTCTGGAGAATTGTTAATGCAATATGTTAATAAAACATACTGGGAGCAGTATAATGGTGATGGACATTATCCCTGTTTCTTTATATTGGATCATTGTCCAGCTACAGTGAAAAGTTTGGATGTGCGTAAAACCCTCCCTAGTCTGCATTGTTTTAATATTACAGTATATGCCCAAGGGGAGCAAAATTTGGTGCCTGTAAGTGTATTTAGGCATAGCCTATTTAAAACAAGTTGTTGTTTCGTTTTGTTTAGACTTTGATTAGAATTATTCACTCTTTTTAAGCTTAATCAATAATGAATTTTAATCTTGCTCATTGACAATGTTTATATATATCAGTGCGAATGCTATGTATATATTTCCATATTGAAGCCATGCAATTACTTAAAACAATATGGACTGCAAACAGGTTCAAGTTGATGTATTTAGCAAAGATGGGATAAGTCTACATTTTGTTATTTTGTTTCTGTAAGCTATTTAACAAACTATAAAGGACGAAGATTGGAATTGGAGTTGATTCCAAGGCAATACATAAAATATTGTAAAAGCACATCTTGAAGCAACCACATATTTAGTCATGGAACATGTTTTGATTGGCCAGTGAGGGGTCAAGCCTCAACACACCTACAATTTATTTATTAATCAAAGCCCTTTTCGCACCACTGCCAGCACTGCACCCATCATTCTTGGTTGTGAAAATAGCAAAAATATTTCTGACACACTGCGGAACCCACAGCGCTTAGATTTACCATTGCGTTTGGTTTGTTAAAATAGAGCCCAGAGACAGAGAGAGCTTGTGAAGACTGGACTGAATTTTAAACCTGACCCAAAGACTTAAAAAATTAAAGCCATCCTTACAGCTCATGAATAAATAATGGACTGCTTCGGAAAAGCAAGCTTTAAAAGCTGTCGCTTGACGCATCACATTTTTATGAGTGACGCAAAGTGGGCCAACAACTGACAAGGGGGAGGATAGATAATTTGTGACCAATGTCAGTGGTCAAAAAATTGAGAGGTCAGTGTTTGCTCCATATGAGAGATGTGTATGTGTGGAGGAGGACTGGGGGAAGGAATTCTACCGTAGGATGTGTGCCTCTAAGACATGCTTATCGTAAAACCCCACGACATCTCATCAAAACCTCTGATCTTGGAGGTGAACACTCAATTGTTGATTACTAACCTGTTTGGAAGGTTGGAATCCTAAGCAACCTGCCTTGTGGTGAGTATATGTTTGAAGCACAGTAATAGCTGCAGTAATATAGATGGTGTCAAAGCTGTGTGCTGGAAAACCTTGGTAGTGCATGTGTAAAGGTAGGGCTGTAATGCTAATTTGTGACTCATTTCAGGAAACTAGGTGTATGTCGTGCGTCACTACTTCACATGAGCTCCATTTGAACATAAACTTTTTTTTTTTAATCAAAATGTTTTTCGGCAGAAATGCCTTCTGGAACATGTGAACTTTCATGTGTCTTAATAACAAACTTGTATGCCATCTGTAAATACAAATACAATTGTTAAATTACGAGCCTAGTTGGTTTAGCCATGGAAAAAGACAGCAACCTTCCCACTAGCTATGATTGGCTGAGATAATGAGTGGGCTGGACATGCCGAGAGATGAGTTCGGATTGGTCTGCCATGTAGCCCGCTTCTGTCTATAATATGAGCTGGTCAGTATGTGTAGGTAATCCTTTCTAACGGCTTTTTTGAAATATATCCCGTAGTAGAACTGCATAAGTGTTGCTCTCCACTTTCTGGAGGACCGAGTTTTGAAATCAATAGAATTAGAGAGTGATAGCTAAGTAGATGGAGGAAATTCTGACGTTTGATTGCAAATATGCAGACGTAGTCGAAAAGAGAACACACAGAAGGCTGTTGTATAAAACACCTGTCTCCGGATTACATCTTCAAACTAAGGGCTACCATGGCATCCGTGACAGAGAGGGAAAAGCGTCCATCCATGTATACGGGTAAGAGAGTCTAGCTAGCTACATTTTCAGATATGACACATTTCTAATTTTGTCAGAAAGTCGTTTTCATTTCAAGTTAAAGTGTACTGTTAGCTAGTTAGCTAACGTTAGCTGGCTGGCTACCTAGCTAATGTTACGTGTATGATCTGTGTAGTAATATTATTCTTATTTCAGAGCCATTTGCATTGCTAGTTATAGCCTAATGTTAGCTAGCTAAAATTGAACCTGGTTGGTTAGCTACCTGCAGATTCACTCTCATCTGAGTGTGCCAGAACGCAGAATAACTGACACATTTACGAACGCTCAACACCCGTTGAATATGGCCGGTGTCAGTAAATGTTGGCAAAAAAGGCGTAATTAAATTGTTACCAGCAGCACAGTTGCAGACACCAACGCTCTGGATAACATAAAAACAGCCTAACCAGCTCTGCTAGGGCGAGTAAAATGGTCAGAGTGAGCTGTTCTCTCATTTGTGTCTGGAAGTAGCTAGCAAGCTAGCCAATGTTAGCCAGTTAGATTGGGTGCTTGAATGCTGTTATTAGGTCAGAACGCTCGGATCAACCCTACTTTTCGTCCAGAGCATCCAGTGTGGACTCTGAACGCTCCAAGAGTGAAACGCTCTAAATTTACGAACGGACAATCTGACAACGCTCTGAGTTTACGAATGCCCAGTGCACACTCTGGCACTCCAGATTTAATTTACGAACACACCGTAGTATAAGCCAGCCTTTAGTCTTGAAATCTTTGGTTGTTTAGTACATAGCCTCACATGTGAATCCTTAAAGAGATGGGTGGGGCTAAAGCTTTTAAGAGGGTGTGAACGATGCTGTATGGGTGTAGACGAAGAAGAGGTCTCCAGTAGATACCAAAACATTAAAGGGACATTTTCTCAAAAGTCAGGTTACAAGTTTATCAACTTTCAAAGCAGAATTACTTTCCCATTGTTCCTCAACTGTAGTGTATGATATACCATTTTCTAGCTCTGAGTCGCTACTTTTATCCAATGTAAAAAACACAAGATAAGACCGAATCAAGCCAGTCGGTCACATTCGAGCTTCATCTTGGCTTTTTTGACTTTTGACTTCTCACACTTAGAACAGTAGTTTTGTGTTTAATTAGACTTTGGGAATCACACACTCTTTAAAAATACCATGGCTTACTCAAACCACAATATAACTCTACATTGGAAAAAATACTCACCGTCACTAAACAGGGCCATTTGTTGAAATGAGACTCAAATTGTGCTGGGTTTAGTTCAGAGACCTCACTAAGCTGTCGGAGAGACCTTGAACAAGCTGCCTCTCATCTTCTGGACACTTTGCGCAGCAGTGTATTTGGGGAGAACACTGTGTCATTACATGCATTGTTAGACACTGTGATTACGGCGAGACATTTCTGACACAGCGGTGCTTTGACAGCTCACATCAAGTGTGGAAGAACGAGGGAGGAAGATGGAGGGAGGAGGAGGGAGGAGGAAGGAGGGAGCGAGCTCAGGACAATGCTTCAGTGTCAGAGCTGAGCTATACAGTTCATTATCAGCACCCATCCTGTCATATCACCAGCCAGCTCAAGTCTCCCTCTTCTCACTCCGTTTTTTCTCCTCTCAGTAACACTTTATGGGAGCGTTTCATCTCAAGTCCGCAGGAAAAGACTCAGCAGGGTGACTTCATACAACACTCATCCATGATGTGGGCAGCAGGTAGTCTAGTTGTTCGAGTGTTGGTCCAGTAACCGAAAAGTCGCTAGTTTGAATCCCAGAGCCGAGAAGGTCTGTCGATTTGAATTTTAAGACCCCTTGAAGTATAAAAAAAATATCAAAAAATGTTTGGGGATGAAAAACTGTTTTTAGCCTTAATGCTATTAGCCCATACTGTGCAAACACATTGAATAACATATTTACTACATGGAATAACAGATAGGCCCTCCAGAATAATCTAAAGGAAGTTTGTTCTGAAGTGCCTGTCCTACAGTGGGGAAAAAAAGTATTTAGTCAGCCACCAATTGTGCAAGTTCTCCCACTTAAAAAGATGAGAGAGGCCTGTAATTTTCATCATAGGTACACGTCAAATATGAGAGACAAATTGAGGAAAGAAATTCCAGAAAATCACATTGTAGGATTTTTAAGGAATTTATTTGCAAATTATGGTGGAAAATAAGTATTTGGTCACCTACAAACAAGCAAGATTTCTGGCTCTCACAGACCTGTAACTTTTTCTTTAAGAGGCTCCTCTGTCCTCCACTCGTTACCTGTATTAATGGCACCTGTTCGAACTTGTTATCAGTATAAAAGACACCTGTCCACAACCTCAAACAGTCACACTCCAAACTCCACTATGGCCAAGACCAAAGAGCTGTCAAAGGACACCAGAAACAAAAGTGTAGACCTGCACCAGGCTGGGAAGACTGAATCTGCAATAGGTAAGCAGCTTGGTTTGAAGAAATCAACTGTGGGAGCAATTATTAGGAAATGGAAGGCATACAAGACCACTGATAATCTCCCTCGATCTGGGGCTCCACGCAAAATCTCACCCCGTGGGGTCAAAATGATCACAAGACCGGTGAGCAAAAATCCCAGAACCACACGGGGGGACCTAGTGAATGACCTGCAGAGAGCTGGGACCAAAGTAACAAAGCCTACCATCAGTAACACACTACGCCGCCAGGGACTTAAATCCTGCAGTGCCAGACGTGTCCCCCTGCTTAAGCCAGTACATGTCCAGGCCCGTGCTAGAGTGCATTTGGATGATCCAGAAGAGGATTGGGAGAATGTCATATGGTCAGATGAAACCAAAATAGAACTTTTTGGTAAAAACTCAACTCGTCGTGTTTGGAGGACAAAGAATGCTGAGTTGCATCCAAAGAACACCATACCTACTGTGAAGCATGGGGGTGGAAACATCATGCTTTGGGGCTGTTTTTCTGCAAAGGGACCAGGACGACTGATCCGTGTAAAGGAAAGAATGAATGGGGCCATGTATCGTGAGATTTTGAGTGAAAACCTCCTTCCATCAGCAAGGGCATTGAAGATGAAACGTGGCTGGGTCTTTCAGTATGACAATGATCCCAAACACACCGCCCGGGCAACGAAGGAGTGGCTTCGTAAGAAGCATTTCAAGGTCCTGGAATGGCCTAGCCAGTCTCCAGATCTCAACCCCATAGAAAATCTTTGGAGGGAGTTGAAAGTCCGTGTTGCCCAGCGACAGCCCCAAAACATCACGCTCTAGAGGAGATCTGCATGGAGAAAGGGCCAAAATACCGTGTGTGAAAACCTTGTGAAGACTTACAGAAAACGTTTGACCTGTGTCATTGCCAACAAAGGGTATATAACAAAGTATTGAGAAACTTTTGTTATTGACCAAATACTTATTTTCCACCATAATTTGCAAATAAATTCATAAAAAATCCTACAATGTGATTTTCTGGATTTTTTTCCATCATTTTGTCTGTCATAGTTGACGTGTACCTATGATGAAAATTACAGGCCTCTCTCATCTTTTTAAGTGGGAGAACATTCACAATTGGTGGCTGACTAAATACTTTTTTTCCCCACTGTATATCTGAGAGGAAACATTGTATTTATAATATAATATAAAGTATTTACATGAATTTAACCCCTTATCTTTGGCACTAAACAGTCTCCATATACAGTTGAAGTCGGAAGTTTACAGACACTTAGGTTGGAGTCATTAAAACTCATTTTTCAACCACTCCACAAATTTCTTGTTAACAAACTATAGTTTTGGCAAGTCGGTTAGGACATCTACTTTGTGTATGACACAAGTAATTTTTCCAACAATTGTTTACAGACAGATTATTTCACTTATAATTCACTGTATCACAATTCAAGTGGGTCAGATGTTTACATACACTAAATTGACTGTGCCTTTAAACAGCTTGGAAAATTCCAGAAAATTATGTCATGGCTTTAGTAGCTTCTGATAGGCTTCTGATCAGCCAAGACCTCATAAAATTTTTTGTAGACCTCCACAAGTCTGGTTCAACCTTGGGAGCAATTTCAAAACGCCTGAAGGTACCACATTCATCTGTACAAACAATAGTACACAAGTATAAACACCATGGGACCACGCTGCCGTCATACCGCTCAGGAAGGAGACGCGTTCTGTCTCCTAGAGATGAACGTACTTTGGTGCGAAAAGTGCTAATCAATCCCAGAACAACCGCAAAGGACCTTGTGAAGATGCTGGAGGAAACAGGTACAAATGTATCTATATCCACAGTAAAACGAGTCCTATATTGACATAACCTGAAAGGCCGCTCAGCAAGGAAGAAGCCACTGCTCCAAAACCACCATAAAAAAGCGAGACTACGGTTTGCAACTGCACATGGGGACAAAGATCGTACTTTTTGGAGAAATGTCCTCTGGTCTGATGAAACAAAAATAGAACTGTTTGGCCATAATGACCATCGTTATGTTTAGAGGAAAAAGGGGGACGCTTGCAAGCCGAAGAACACCATCCCAACTGTGAAGCACAGGGTTGACAGCATCATGCTGTGGGGGTGCTTTGCTGCAGGAAGGACTGGTGCACTTCACAAAATAGATGGCATCATGAGGAAGGAAAATTATGTGGATATATTGAAGCAACATCTCAAGACTTCAGTCAGGAAGTTAAAGCTTGGTTGCAAATGGGTCTTCCAAATGGACAATGACCCCAAGCATACTTCCAAAGTTGTGGTAAAATGGCTTAAGGACAACAAAGTCAAGGTATTGGAGTGGCCATCACAAAGTTCTGACCTCAATCCTATTGAAAATATGTAGACAGAACTGAAAAAGCATGTGCTAACAAGGAGGCCTACAAACCTGACTCCGTTACACCAGCTCTGTCAGGAAGAATGGGCCAATATTCACCCAACTTATTGTGGGAAGCTTGTGGAAGACTACCTGAAACGTTTGACCCAAGTTAAACAATGTAAAGGCAATGCTACCAAATACTAATTGAGTGTATGTACACTTCTGACACACTGGGAATGTGATGAAATAAATAAAAGCTTAAATAAATCATTCTCTCAACTATTATTCTGACATTTCACATTCTGTCAGGAACTTCTGACTTCAGCTGTATACTTCCATTAATTTTTTCAACTGGTACCGTGGGACCTTCAGACGAGTCTTGTGTGGGGGGTCATATTAGTTTGTATCCCAAATTGTTCGGACGCTACAGTCAGAAGTTGGCAGATCGGCTGTATCGACTTCAGATGAGTCGCAAGACGTTTGTGGGGGTCGTAGAGCAAAACGGAGAACACCATCGTGTTCGTGAGAGTCTCATCTTTCGGTAACAATTTACTTGACACCCAGTGTCATAACATGTTATGACACTGTCATAACCATGTCATAATATGTCATAACAGCTGAAATAAACTTGTCATAACCTGTCATATGGTCATAACACTGTCATGACCCATATAGTTACAGCTGTTGTGACATATATTGCGTTATTTTATGGCTGGTTATGACACCTACATAGGAGCGTCAAAATGCACATTTATTCAAATTAGTTTTTTCCCTGCCAAGAAGTTTCCTTTCATTTGAAGGTTTGTTTCTTAAAACCATTGTTGTTGATGTAATGAATTCTTTACAGTCATGTTTTTTTCATCATATTTTAACTTTATGACACTGTCAAGAAGCATTATGACCATCATAATTAAATAAGCCAGATAGGCCTATCATGTACATGCCCTTATATCAGTCATCAGTCAAAAAGAGGGTGTCTTGTCCTGCTCCTGAAATCTGCTCCTGCATTCATCCCAGTCATCAGCAACAGAGCACTGGGGTAGGTGCATGTCTGACATCAATGTATGCACAGTTACAATGATAATTGTACATGGTCAAAAAAACAAAAACATTTATAGTATAAACATACTGTTGACACATAGACTATGTTTTGCCTTATGTGGTAGGTTTTCTGGGTTTTTACACTCTTATGTATGTGTCATAACCAGCCATAAAATAACGCAATATATGTCACAACAGTTCTAAATACATGTGTCATGACAGTGTTATGACAAGTTATGTCAACTGTTATGACATATTATGACATGGTTATGACCGTGTCATAATGTGTTATGATGCTGGGTGTCAAGTAAGGTGTTACCCATCTTTCCATAAAGGGGTCACAAACATTCAGACGCTACAGACAGGAGACTGATTTTCGGGATGTCTCATGGTCTGACAAACACCGCTCTAGCTCTGCCACCTTTCACCGCAAATGCGGAAGTGCGACATAGGCGGATGCAGTGGATTGAGACGCATCCAATGCGTCCAAAAACACATATCTCTAGGTTAAACTGACGGGATTTCTTAATTATGCTAATTATATTTACGCGGGGTGTGGACATCGACCTTAGGGGGTTAATATACAGCAAATTAAACTGACAATGTTACACATTGAGAGGAGTTTTCTCACATGTCAGACAGAGGTAGATGGGCACCTTTCTAACTAATTATATCAGCTGCATCGACCTTAGTGCCAGGTGACCTTTGCACCAGTGAGTAATAGAGAAAGAGAACAATGGGTGAGAGAGAACAGAAAAAAGAGGGAGAAAGTTGTTTAGTTTAATATTGTTCTGCTGCCCTGATCTTCGGGGTGTTTATCTTGCAGTGAAGCTCTGAAAGCCCATTACATATCTGCTAAAAGCATGGGGCACTCAGAAATGTCCCCCCTCTAATAATCCAGTGTGTTGCTTTAGATGTTATACTGTAGGCCACTGTGATCATAACCAAAATAGTTTCTGCTTGGTTTGTAGGCTACGTGAGGTGGATGCATTTTGAGAGTAAAAAAAAAAGAAGATCTCCTTCTCAACAGTGGGATGAGTCGCCACCAAGACGTTTTCTCAGACAAGACAGTGTTATGAATAATACATCATTAAATGTGGCAGGTAAGAGTGCATGAGATTGCCCTTCATCGTGCTGCAGATGTGACTCCTAATCCTGATGCTCTATGTAGAAGAAGAAAGTTCTTATTCCAGCCAGGATAACGTGTCCAAATGAGCCTCAGAGCATGACATTCTTATCTCCTTCCTTGCCAACTGCCAGCTGCCACTCTGCCAACTAACCATTTCTACCTGACACACATCTGCACAGCCATTGGGCTCCGTTTCCATAGCAACCAGGTGTGTCATATCACATCTCCTATGCTGAACCTGTCACCCATACTGCATATACCTCTGTGCCTCAGGGATAAATGGATCCAATCAGAGGGAGGAAGGAAAATAGAAGCTGGAATATGAACAGAGATGACTGGTCGGTACAAGGATTTGCCTTGAGGGTGTTTGAGGGGTTCAGATAGTACAGTTCGATCTGTTCCTAGAGAAGTCCACATCCCACATTATACATCAACACACTAATTGATATTTCTCACATAAACAAAGCGTGTGATGTAAGCTAAGAAAAGATACCAAAAAACGGAGCAATATAAGAGTCTCTACAGTACATCAGCTGTTTCAGTAATATATTGCATTTTGAGAATATAGTGTTCCCAGACCACATGAATCCTTGACATAAAGTCGATATTTCTCATCAGGCTTATGAGCTATGGGTAGGTGTTCATGTTGCTGATGATGACTGGATACAGTCTATACTGTAGACTATGTAGTTTATTAAGATAAGGATGAGAGTGAAAAGTTAATTAGTCATATTTTTATTGATCGCTAGACCCAAACAATTTCTTTCCACAGTTAGACAGGGGGAATCAAAAAGGTTAGGTATTATCCTTTTAAAAAACAAGGCAAAATAGCCACACAAGAAAACCTTGTGCCTAATACAACATACAGAAATTAGTAGTATTGATGTCAGCCAGCAAGTCATAATAAGTATTTCGCTATAGTGATCCATCACTATCATGGCCTTTTATTGTGTTACAAAGTGAGGTTAAAATGGATTTAATTGTACTTTTTTATCAATGATCAACACAAAATACTCTGTAATGTCAAAGATTAAAAAAAATTAAAGATTAATGAAAAATAAAACACTAATATACCTTGATTAGATAAGTATTCATTCCCCTTAGTCAACATATGTTAGAAACACCTTTGGCAGTGATTACAGCTGTGAGTCTTCTCGGGTGTGTCTCATAAGAGCTTTGCACGCCTGTATTGTGCAATATTTGCTCATTATTCTTTTCAAAGTCCTTCAAGCTCTGTCAAGGTATTGGGGATCATGGCTAGACAGTCTTGCATATATTTTCAAGCAGATTTAAGTCAAAACTGTAACTTGGCCACTCAGGAACATTCACTGTTTTCTTGGATTTGGTGTTGTAGGTTATTGCCCTGCTGAAAGGTGAATTCCTTTCTCAGTGTCTGGTGTAAAGCAGACTGAAGAAGGATTTCCTCTAGGAATTTGCTTGTCCTTAGCTCCATCCCGTTTCTTTTCAGCCTGAAAAACTCTCTAGTCTTTGCCAATGTCAAGCATACCCATACCATGATGCAGCCACCACCATGCTTGAAAAGAAGGAGGCAGTTACTCAGTGATGTGTTGTGTTGGATTTGCCCCAAACATAAGGCTTTGTATTTAGGCTAAAAAGTGTATTACTTTGCAGTGTTTTATGGCAGTATTACTTTAGTGCCTTGTTGCATAAATATGCATGTATTCTGTATATTTTGTATTATTCTTTTCACTCTATCATTTAAGTCATTATTGTGGAGTCACTACAATGTTGTTGATCATTCCTCAGTTTTCTCTCATCACAGCCATTGAACGCTGTAGCTGTTTTAAAATCACCAATGGCCTCATGGTAATATCCTTCCTGTCCTGCAGCTCAATTCAGAAGGATGACTGCATCTTTGATGTGTCTAGGTGGTTTAATACATCATTCACAGCATAATTATTAACTTGACCATGGTTAAATACATATTCCATGTCTGATTTGTTATTGTTACCCACCTACCAATCACTGCCCTTCTTTATGAGGCTTTAAAAAAGCTCCCTGGTCTTTGTAGTTGAATCTGTACTTGAAATTCAATACTTGACTGAGGGACCTTACAGATGTTGTATGTATGGGGGACAGAAGAAGGGTTAGTCATTCAAAAATCATGTCAACTCCTATTATTTCACATTGAGTGAGTCCATGTAACTTATTATGTGATTTGTTAAGCCAAATTTTACTTCTGAACTAATTTAGGCTTGCCTAAACAAAGGGGGTGAATACTTATGCAGCAATTATATTTTAGTTATTTAATTTTTATTAATTTGTAAATATTTGTAGAATTGTATTTTCACTTTGACATTCTGGAGTATTTTGTGTAGATCAATTACAAAAAAATACAATTAAATCTATTTCAATCCCACTTTGTAATGCAACAAATTGTGGAAAAAGTTCAATAGGGTGTAGACTCATGGATCATGTTTGCATATTGTGGGTAGAGAAAGCTACAGTGACAGCTAACTTATGGCAAAATACACTCTAATTAAAAGGGCAAGACGCCATATCTCTGTTGCCTGCAGTTATGTCAAATATCTCCATTTACTTTGGCGGTTGCGTTGGAAATCATTTCCTTTAAGGTGCAATATTTCCTTATCAAATCTCTTTCTGTCAGGATTAAGAAACTCATATACACAGGCTATATAACCTCACTTGACCGCAGTCATTTCCATACTGTCAGCCTATCACCACTGTTTTGAAACCCACACTAACTACCATGCAAGAGGGTGAGTAAGGAGGCAGGGGAAGGAGAGAAACAGAGGTGAGCACACAGGATCATAAAGAATATCTGCAGCATGCCTTGACTATTAAACAGGGGAGGGCAAAGGAAAGGTAAAGGTTTGTTATTTCCTCAGGAGAGCAACTACCTGCCCACCACACAGCGTTCTCACAGGGAGGTGTGGGTTTTTGCTAATGAACATCGCTCTGATCCAACCTCTAAATCTGCCCTCAGAGATTCCTCTGACTCAGTAAATGAGTGTGTATGGGCAGCTCTCGTACACTCAGCCTCTCTGTGGTTCAATGGCTCTCTCAAGTTTCAAGTTTAATTTGTCACATTTACAAGTACAGTGAAATGCTTAATATGCAAGCCCTTCCCAACAGTGCAGTATTCAACATCAAAATAGTATAACTAATAAAAAATAAATTAAAGAAAACAGGAGAAATAAGAAATAAGAGAGGAAGCTATATACAGGGTCAGTGCCAATACCACATTTACGTGCAGGGATTACAAGGGTAATTATAGGATCTATAATAATAATAATAATATGCCATTTAGCAGACGCTTTTATCCAAAGCAACTTACAGTCATGTGTGCATATATTTTTACGTATGGGTGGTCCCGGGGATCGAACCCACTACCCTGGCGTTACAAGCGCCGTGCTCTACCAATTGAGCTACAGAGGACCACATATCTACAATCAAACATAATAGACAACAGGTGTAACCACTCAAGACAAAACAAGACAAACACCGAAACATCGATCGGCAGTAGCTAGTACTCCGGGGACGACGAACGCCGAAGCCTGCCCGAGCAAGGAGGAGGAGCAGCCTCGGCAGAATCCGTGACAGTACCCCCCCCCCCCCCCCCCCCCCCCATTGACGCGCGGCACCAGCCGTGCGCCGACCCCGGCCTCGGGGACGGCCAGGAGGACGCAAGCAGGGCGAGTCGGATGACTCCGGTGGAACTCCGTCAAGAGGGAGGGATCTAGGATGTCCCTCCTAGGGACCCAGCACCGTTCCTCCGGACCGTACCCCTCCCACTCCACGAGATACTGCAGACCCCCCATCCGACGTCTCGAATCCACGATGGAACGGACTGAGTACGCCGGAGCCCCCTCGATGTCTAGTGGGGGCGGGGGAGCCTCTCGTATCTCATTCTCCTGGAGTGGACCAGCTACCACCGGCCTGAGGAGAGACACATGGAACAAGGGGTTAATGCGGTAATTTATGGGCAGTTGTAACCTATAACATACCTCGTTCAATCTCCTCAGGACTTTAAATGGCCCCACAAACTGCCGACCCAGCTTCCGGCAGGGCAGGCGAAGGGGCAGGTTTCGAGTCGAGAGCCAGACCCGATCTCCAGGTGCATAAACTGGACCCTCGCCTGCGAAGTGAGTTTTGGGCTATCTCTGCCCAGGGGATATACCCCGACCACTCCTCCTGCCGGTCCTGGCAATAGGACCTCAGAAACCTACCCACATCCTGGTTTACTCTCTCCACCTGCCCATTACTCTCAGGGTGAAAACCCGAGGTAAGGCTAATCGAGACCCCCAAACGTTCCATAAACGCCCTCCAGACTCTAGAGGTGAACTGGGGACCACGATCAGACACTATATCCTCAGGCACCCCGTAGTGCCGGAAGACGTGTGTAAACAGGGCCTCAGCAGTTTGTAGGGCAGTAGGGAGACCTGGCATTGGAATGAGACGGCAGGCCTTAGAAAACCGATCCACAACGACCAAGATCGTGGTATTCCCCTGGGAGGGGGGAAGGTCCGTGACAAAGTCCACCGATAGGTGAGACCACGGCCGTTGTGGAACGGGTAGAGGTTGTAACTTCCCTCTGGGCAGGTGTCTAGGCGCCTTACACTGAGCACACACCGAACAGGAAGAAACGTAAACCCTCACGTCCTTTGCCAAGGTGGGCCACCAGTACTTCCCGCTAAGGCAGTGCACCGTTCGACCTATACCCGGATGACCAGAGGAGGGTGACGTGTGAGCCCAATATATCAGTCGATCACGGATCTCGAGCGGCACGTACTTCCGCCCCTCTGGACACTCAGGAGGAGTAGGGTCTGTACATAACGCCCGCTCGATCTCCGCATCAACCTCCCACACCACCGGTGCCACTAGACACGACTCCGGAAGTATGGGAGTGGGCTCAATGGACCTCTCCTCTGTGTCATATCGCCGGGACAGGGCGTCTGCCTTCACGTTCTGTGACCCTGGTATATACGTGAGCTTAAATACAAACCAGGCAAGAAACATGGCCCAACTAGCCTGACGAGGGTTCAGTCTCCTCGCTGCCTGGATGTACTCCAGGTTACGATGGTCAGTCAGAATGAGGAAAGGGTGTTTAGCCCCCTCAAGCCAATGCCTCCACACCTTCAGAGCTTGAACCACCGCTAGCAGCTCCCTGTCCCCCACGTCATAATTGCGTTCCGCCGGACTGAGCTTCTTAGAATAAAAGGCACAGGGACGGAGTTTAGGAGGCGTGCCCGAGCGTTGAGACAGTACAGCACCAATCCCCGCCTCGGACGCATCCACCTCCACTTGGAACGCCAAAGAGGGGTCCGGATGTGCCAGCACCGGAACCGAGGTGAACAGGTCCTTCAGATGTCTAAACGCCCTGTCCGCCTCAGCCGACCACTTCAAACGCACCGGGCCCCCCTTTAGCAGGGAGGTGATGGAAGCTGCTACCTGTCCAAAACCCCGGATAAACCTCCGGTAGTAATTGGCAAAACCCAAAAACCGCTGCACCTCCTTAACCGTGGTGGGAGTCTGCCAATTACGCACGGCTGAAACGCGGTCAATCTCCATCTCCACCCCTGACGTGGACAACCGATGTCCCAGGAAGGAGATGGACTCCTGGAAAAACAGGTATTTCTCCGACTTCACATACAAGTCATTCTCCAACAGCCTACCCAACACCCGACGCACCAGGGACACATGCTCGGCTCGTGTAGCGGAGTATATTAGAATGTCATCAATATACACCACTAAACCCTGTCCATGCAAATCCCGGAAAATCTCGTCCACAAATGATTGGAAGACTGAAGGAGCATTCATTAACCCGTATGGCATGACGAGATACTCATAGTGACCCAAGGTGGTACTAAATGCTGTTTTCCATTCATCTCCCTCCCTAATGTGCACCAGGTTGTAAGCGCTCCTGAGATCCAATTTTGTGAAGAATCGCGCCCCGTGTAATGACTCCGTCATACTCGCAATCAGAGGGAGAGGATAACTGTATTTAATGGTAATCTGATTGAGATCACGGTAATCAATACACGGGCGCAAACCCCCATCCTTCTTCTTCACAAAAAAGAAACTTGAGGACGCAGGAGAAGTGGATGGCCGTATGTATCCCTGTCCCAGAGATTCGGTGACGTATGTCTCCATAGCCGCCGTCTCCTCCTGAGACAGAGGATACACATGACTACGCGGAAGTGCAGCGCCTGCCTGGAGGTCTATCGCACAATCCCCCTGTCTATGAGGTGGTAATTGAGTCGCCCTCTTCTTACTGAAGACGAGTGCCAAATCTGTATACTCAGGAGGAATGTGCAGTGCTGGCATTTGGTTCAGACTTTCCACCGTCGTTGCCCCTACGGAAACACCTATACACCGCCCGACACACTGATCAGACCATTCCCTGAGAGCCCTCTGTTGCCATGAAATGTTGGGGTCATGAGATATTAACCAGGGAAGCCCCAACACCACGGGAAACGCAGGAGAGTCAATCAAATACAACTGTATAATCTCCTCATGACCCCCCTGCGTCTTCATCTTAAGTGGCGCTGTGACCTCCCTAATCAATCCCGACCCCAAAGGGCGGCTGTCTAGGGCATGGATAGGGAAGGGCACATCAACTGGTATGAGGGGAATCCCTAACTTATACGAGAAACTGCAATCAATAAAATTCCCAGCTGCGCCTGAATCGATTAGCGCCTTATGCTGGGAGTGAGAAGAAACCTCGGGAAACACAACTTGGATACACATGTGGACAACAGAGAGCTCTGGGTGAGTTGGGCGCTTACTCACCTGGAATGACTCATCAGTGCGTGGCCTGCTGCCTCGATCCCTAGGAGACCTCTCCTCAGCACCGAACCGCAGTGTGTCCTCTGCGGTCACAGTTGGTGCAGGGGACGGCCTCTCTCCTGGTCTCTCTCTTCTTCTCTCTAGCACCAGCACCCCCGAGCTCCATAGGGCTCGGCTCGGAGGTGCTGGGGGATGGAATGGACGGCCCCAGCTCCGGACGTCCGTGGGTAGCCAACAGGGTATCCAGACGAATCGACATGTCCACCAGCTGATCGAAACTTAGGTTGGTGTCCCTGCAGGCCAACTCTCGGCGAACGTCCTCCCGTAGGCTGCACCTATAGTGGTCGATGAGGGCCCTCTCATTCCATCCCGCATTGGCAGCCAGAGTCCGGAAATCCAGTGCGAATTCCTGCGCGCTCCTCTTCCCCTGTCTGAGGTGGAACAGACGCTCCCCCGCCGCTTTCCCCTCTGGGGGATGATCGAAAACCGCCCTGAAGATGCGGGAGAACTCTGCATAACTGACTGTAGCGGCATCTATTCCCCTCCACTCAGCGTTGGCCCACTCCAGTGCCTTGCCGGACAGACAGGAGATGAGGGCGGAAACGCTCTCGTATCCCGAGGGCGCCGGGTGAATGGTTGCCAGGTAGAGTTCTACTTGGAGCAGGAAACCCTGACACCCGGCCGCGTTGCCATCATAAGCCCTCGGGAGCGAGAGCCGAATCCCACTGGACTCCGGAGATGGAACGATGGGTATGGCTGAGGGTGGTGGTATTGTTGGAGGAGGTGTGGGCAAACCTCCTCTCTCCCATCGGCTCAAGGTGTTCATCACATCTTGCATGGCGGTGCCCAGTTTCTGGATCATGGCGTCTTGGTGGTTTACGCGCTCCTCCAGTGATCCCGTTGGCACCGCTGATCCTGCTGACTCCATGGTGTGGTGTGTTATTCTGTCAGGAGCGACGTGTATGCGGTGAGTGAAGTCAAGCGCAGGACACAGAGATACTAGCAGACATACTTTACTAATAGGAAAGAATAAAACAAAACCTCCGAACCGGGAGGGAAAAAACAACATACACGTAATATGACAAAAGCGATGCCGATACCGCCTAGACACAAACAATAACACACAAATACCAAACGTGAGACAAGGGTAATTATAGGATCTACAATCAAACATAATAGACAACAGGTGTAACCACTCAAGACAAAACAAGACAAACACCGAAACATCGATCGGCAGTAGCTAGTACTCCGGGGACGACGAACGCCGAAGCCTGCCCGAGCAAGGAGGAGGAGCAGCCTCGGCAGAATCCGTGACAGGGATACTGGAGTATTTTAGGTAGATATTCACATGAAGGCAGGGATTAGGAGAAAGTGACTGGTAGCAGCTCTGAAAGCTGCTGAGTGCTGATTACTTATAGTATGTGACAAATGCCAACAATATATCGGTGGACTGAATGGATAGATTGAAGTAATGTTTTAGATCACAGCAGAAAGTATTCCACATTTTGTTGTGTTACTGAATTCAAAATGGATTAAATAGATTTTTCTTCTCACCCATCTATGCACAATAACCCATAGTTACAAAGTGTAAACATGTTTTTAGAAATTTTTGCCAATTTATTGAAAATTAAATACAGAAATAGCTCATTTACATAAGCATTCACACCCCTGAGTCCTTTGTTAGAAGCACCTTTGGCAGCGGTTACAGCTGTGAATCTTTCTGGGTAAGTCATCTAAGAGCACAGAATGAGTCCATGCAACTTATTATGTGACTTGTTAAGCAAATTTGTACTTATTGACTTAAGACAATTCAGCTTTTCATTTTTTATTAATTTGTACAAATATATATATTTTTACAAATAATTTCACATTGACATTATGGGGTATTGTGTGTGCCATTTAAAATTCAGGCTGTAACACAACACATTTTAGAAAAATTCAAGGGGTGTGAATACATTCTGAAGGCACTGTAGGAGAAGCCAAAACTGAATAGAAGTGGTAGATACTCCAGCACACTGTGTTTACTTTCAAATGAAATATTACTCAGGGTGTATCAGAGATGAGTGGAGATTGAGGATTATGTCAAATGAATGAGGAATACTCTTCAAAATGACAAAAGAAAGAAATACTTGATAGTTAAACTAGCACTGACTTTGCTGATAACTACTTCATAAAAATGTACTGTGAAATGTGGTTGTCTCATTTAGCTATACAGATCAAATCCTCTATCCAGAAGACACAAGACGTGTGCAGAGTTGTTTTGACTGGTCTCTTTAATCCCTAGTTTGTTTCTTCAGTCGTTTTTGTTGCTAACGTTACTGTCTGGAACTACTCTCCAGAAAACCTTACTATCATTCTACTCATGCTTAGCATGTGAGAGCCCTGACAGCCTAAAGGAAACAGACTGGAACTATCGCACCAGACCACCACCGCTCCCAGACTGTACGGCACACACACACACACACACACACACACACACACACACACACACACACACACACACACACACACACACACACACACACACACACACACACACACACACACAGGCAATACAATACAACACAAACACACACCACAAGAGCACTTGACACATTGGTTCCAGTCCAGCGGTCTTGATGTTGGCACCTCAGCAGCAGCCATTGTAAAGAGGATACTTTGTAAAAGGTTTGGCTTCCACCTGAACCGTGCATATTTGTTTCATTGTTTAAGGCAATCACGTGTGTTAACCTCTGGTTAATTTTCTCTAGCGCAGCCTGAGACATGTGAGTATATATGTAAAAATCATTATGACTACATGTGTTGAACAACATGTTTAATCGGAAGGGTATATGAACGTTTACAGAAGGGATTCATAAATCTTATGTAAAACTGTTAAATGAAAATGAACACAGTCAAAACAAATGATTGCATGCAGCTCAGTAAAGTATCCTGTTGTCCTTCCATATGTTCAGATACAGCATACATGGCCCCATGTAGTAAACAAACCAAATTCAGACCACTATCTCCGTTTTTTATCTCACAAACTTTCTTCCTATATCTTCACTTGAGATACATTATCCCAGCTGACAGCAAGTGAAACTTATAAAAGTTCACAGTTCCTTGACTTAGTAAGAAGCTAAGAGGAGGAAGGGGTGCTATTAGTTTTACTATATCACATTTTATTTGGCAAGACAAAGATGCCCCCTTTGCTAAGATTCTGCTCATTCCTATTTGGGATGCATGCTTTAATGTAGCCTTGCAGGCCGTCCAACATCTCCTCTCATCATCTCCCATTGGGTACAGTGAAATGCCAAATAAATCTTCTGCTGTAGAACGAGACTGTACACAGAGCTCACGCTCAGCAGGAGCCTGTGGGAAACAAGCGACAGTGTCCTGCACTACATGTCAGTATGAATTCTGTCCACACCAGCAGTGGTATTGCAAAAAGCACCCTGTTTTTTTAGATGGACTTCCTCATCATCACTCTGTCCGTCTAAATCAAAGATAAGCATTTATGTTGACTAGATAGCCAGCAATGATGCATGGAGAGTGGAGTAGAGGAGTTTGGAAAAAGGAGAGATGAAGGAAAGCAACATCATGTAGGCGTGTGTGAGAGCTTGCAAGCAAGTGTATGAGTTGTGTAGGGCAGACTGTAATACAAGACAAGTGTACTATACAGTTGTCATGGAACCAGACTTCTTTATAGCGGCTGTCTTGCCCTGTGACCGTGGGAGATGACGGGTTTTTCCCTGGAATTTCATCAGGTCAGGAGTTTAGCCCCATGTATGAACCGCATAATCAAACAGCCGCATCAAGGCTGCATTAGTGGAGAAATAAGTTCTCACCCACTCTGTTTGTGTGTGTGTGTGGCCCTCCATACCTCCCTCCCATTGTCAGCATGCTTTACTGCCACTACCAGCCATCTCTCAAACACTATCCTCCCCCAGAGCTGCAGAGAAACCAGGGGGAAGGAGAAGAAAAGGAGGGAAGAAAACTGAGAAACCAGGGGGAAGGAAGAAAACCAGGGTTCTCAGATGAATTTCAAGACCACTTACCAAGCCATCAGACATTTGGAGTACAAAAGGACAGCAAATTCAGTCTGGGGAAGCTGTGACTTGATAAAATTGTCCAGAAAAGACCTGAAATCAATGCAGGATTCACAATTTTAGCTAATATTTCATGTGAGTGAGTTGGAGATATCAAGGACTTCAGTGTTTCACTGATGTTTTCTATTTTGTTCTTTATTGCAATGCCAGGCAGTGGATGATGACCTAGGCAACATGGACGCCATCATTTTCTCATTGTGCTGACCTTTCCACCCACCCTGTGTTTTTTAACATACAAACCACTGGTCAACCCAAGGCTCCTGAATTAAGCATGAGTCCTGCAAACCTCTGCCTCTCCTAGCAGATTATGCAGCCCCAAGTGACCAAATAGGCCACATGTAAGTCTCTCCCAGAAAACAATAAGGCGCAATAGGAAATATAATGTGCATGTTGGCCCGTGTGCACACTCAATCATGGTTCATTAAAACACCACTGAGGCGTGTGGAATTTGGAAAGTGTCAGCATAATGTAGCAGAGAATGACAGGGATTCCAATTCCTAATGCATTGGGTTTAGGGTCTTCATTCCCAAACCCATTTGGAATGGAGACCTAAGGGTGATTCCACGCCAGCTGGAGCAGAAAATATTTTCTCAGATTGTTCCGGCAATTCTAACATAGGAACTTCATTAGAAGGAAGGACGTTTAACATTATTTTTACATTTGTATCACAAATCATAAAAAAAGTATAATGATGAAAGTGGCCATTTTAGGCCCTTTTTAGACATTTTTACATTTTGCAGACGCTCTTATCCAGAGCGACTTACAGGAGCAATTAGTGTTAAGTGCCTTGCTCAAGGGCACATCAACAGATTTTTCACCTAGTTGGCTCAGGGATTAGAACCAGCGACCTTTCGGTTGCTGGCACAAAGCTCTAAACCACTAAGCTACCTGCCGCCCCATATACCTATACAGTGGCTTGCGAAAGTATTCACCCCCCTTGGCAATTGCTAGAACAATCTGAGATACCAAAACTATTTTCCACTCCCACTGGCGTGCAATCGCTCCTAAGAATCAAAACATTGTTTCAATTAAACACATGGAAACACAGCAAGGATAAATCACTGTGTGCAGATCCCTCTTTTATGTTTTAACGATTTCAATCCAACAATAGAGATACTTTCCATTCAAAATGTTAAAACAGAATACTCCAGAAACTCCCTCTCCCCCCCTCAGTCTCTCCGTCCCATCATCATCCCCATTGTCTTGAGGCAAATGAATGCAGTCCATCTGGCAGCAATACAATATTACAACAATTGGTCAACCGTGCTCCGTGGAGCTTGTGTGGTGCTGTGTATTGAAATGTAATACATTTGTATGATTATTTGGTTAAAAAAACAATTATAATCCTTTCTCAATTAAATGAGATCATTCACATTGCCAAATCTTTTCCCAGTCCATTTCATGCATCATATCAATAATCATAATCTGTCATGATTGCACATGAAAGAGTTTTTTATCATTCTTATGATAGTGTTACAGAGGATTTGTAATGGTTCACTGAAATGTTTCTACATGATTGATTAAACACTAATAACCCTTTGATCCATTGGAGATCATACCGTCATATCACTAAGGACTTAACATGGTCCACACCCGAACAGTCTCTAGGCCCGCTACTCTTTAAAAAAAGATTTTTCTTCTAGTTTTACCAATGACCTGCCACTGGCATTAAACAAAGCCTGTGTGTCCATGTATGCTGATGATTCAACAATATACAGTGGGGAAAAAAAGTATTTAGTCAGCCACCAATTGTGCAAGTTCTCCCACTTAAAAAGATGAGAGAGGCCTGTCATTTTCATCATAGGTACACGTCAACTATGACAGACAAAATGAGGAAAGAAAATCCAGAAAATCACATTGTAGGATTTTTTATGAATGTATTTGCAAATTATGGAGGAAAATAAGTATTTGGTCAATAACAAAAGTTTCTCAATACTTTGATATATACCCTTTGTTGGCAATGACACTGGTCAAACGATTTTTGTAAGTCTTCACAAGGTTTTCACACACTGTTGCTGGTATTTTGGCCCATTCCTCCATGCAGATCTCCTCTAGAGCAGTGATGTTTTGGGGCTGTCGCTGGGCAACACAGACTTTCAACTCCCTCCAAAGATTTTCTATGGGGTTGAGATCTAGAGACTGGCAAGGCCACTCCAGGACCTTGAAATGCTTCTTACGAAGCCACTCCTTCGTTGCCCGGGCGGTGTGTTTGGGATCATTGTCATGCTGAAAGACCCAGCCATGTTTCATCTTCAATGCCCTTGCTGATGGAAGGAGGTTTTCACTCAAAATATCACGATACATGGCCCCATTTATTCTTTCCTTAACACGGATCAGTCATCCTGGTCCCTTTGCAGAAAAACAGCCCCAAAGCATGATGTTTCCACCCCCATGCTTCACAGTAGGTATGGTGTTCTTTGGATGCAACTCAGCATTCTTTGTCCTCCAAACACGATGAGTTGAGTTTTTACCAAAAAGTTATATTTTGGTTTCATCTGACCATATGACATTCTCCCAATCCTCTTCTGGATCATCCAAATGCACTCTAGCAAACTTCAGACGGGCCTGGACATGTACTGGCTTAAGCAGGGGGACACGTCTGGAACTGCAGGATTTGAGTCCCTGGTGGCGTAGTGTGTTACTGATGGTAGGCTTTGTTACTTTGGTCCCAGCTCTCTGCAGGTCATTCACTAGGTCCCCCCGTGTGGTTCTGGGATTTTTGCTCACCGTTCTTGTGATCATTTTGACCCCACGGGGTGAGATCTTGCGTGGAGCCCCAGATCGAGGGAGATTATCAGTGGTCTTGTATGTCTTCCATTTCCTAATAATTGCTCCCACAGTTGATTTCTTCAAACCAAGCTGCTTACCTATTGCAGATTCAGTCTTCCCAGCCTGGTGCAGGTCTACAATTTTGTTTCTGGTGTCCTTTGACAGCTCTTTGGTCTTGGCCATAGTGGAGTTTGGAGTGTGACTGTTTGAGGTTGTGGACAGGTGTCTTTTATACTGATAACAAGTTCAAACAGGTGCCATTAATACAGGTAACGAGTGGAGGAAGTTAAAGAAGAAGTTACAGGTCTGTGAGAGCCAGAAATCTTGCTTGTTTGTAGGTGACCAAATACTTATTTTCCACCATAATTTGCAAATAAATTCATTAAAAATCCTACAATGTGATTTTCTGGAAAAAAAATCTCAATTTGTCTGTCATAGCTGACGTGTACATATGATGAAAATTACAGGCCTCTCTCATCTTTTTAAGTGGGAGAACTTGCACAATTGGTGGCTGACTAAATACTTTTTTCCCCCACTGTATGTGCCAGCAACCACAGCTATTGAAGTCACTGAAACTCTTAACAAGGAGTTGCAGTCAGTTTTGGAATGGGTGGCCAGTAATAAACTGGCCATGAACATCTCTAAAACTAAGACCATTGTATTTGGTACAAATCCTTCCCTAAGCTCTAGACCTCAGCTGAATCTGGTAATGAATGATGTGGCTGTTGAACAAGTTGAGGAGACTAAATGACTTGGTGTTACCTTAGATGGGTCAAAACATATAGATGCAATGGTTGTAACGATGGGGAGAGGTCTGTCCATAATAAAGAAATGCTCTGCTTTTTTGACACACAAACTTACCCCACCAGACATGCCACCAGGGCTTTTTCACAGTCCCCAAATCCAGAACAAATTCAAGAAAGCATACAGTAATATATAGAGCCATTATTGCATGGAACTCCCTTCCATCTCATATTACTCAAATGAACAGCAGACCTGGTTTCAAAAAACAGATAAAGCAACATCTCACGGCACATTGCCTCTCCCCTATTTGACCTAGATATTTTGTGTGTATGTATTGATACTGTATGTAGATCATGTGTGCCGTTTTTATTTTTATTTATGTAGTTTTGTCCTTGAGCTGTTCTTGTTTATTAATGTTCTGTATTATGTTATGTTTCATGTTGTGTGTGGACCCCAGGAAGAGTAGTTGCTGCTTTCACAACAGCTAATGGGGATCCTAATAAAATACCAAAATACCTAATACAGTCGTGAAGAGGGCACGGCAGTGCATGTTCCCCCTCAGGAGGCTGAAAATATTTGCCATGGGCCCTCGGATCCTCAAAAGGTTATACAGCTGTGCCATCGAAAGCATCTTGACTGGCTGCATCACCGCTTGGTATAGCAAATGCACCACCCTTGACCGCAAAGCGCTAGAGAGGGTGGTGCAGACAGTCCAGTACATCACTGGGCCGAGCTCCCTGTCATCCAGGACCTCTATATCAGGCTGTGTCAGAGGAAGGCACGAGAAATTGCAAAGTACTCCAGCCACCGAAGCCATAGACTGTTCACTCTGCTACCGTCCAGCAAACGGAATCGGAACATCGGCTCTCGGACCAACAGGCTCCTAGACAGCTTCTACCCCCAAGCCATAAGACTGCTAAATAGCCAGACTGCTAGTTACTTAAATGGCTACCCAAACTATCTGCACTGATTATATCTTGCACTGACCCTCCGCACACTCACGAGACTATATATACACACCATATACAGACTCACTCACACACACTGCACTGACACACACATTCACATACACTACATACGCACACAAACACACACACAAAACACACACGCATACCGACACAACACAACACAAACATACATGCACTAACGCACACTCATACACACACACTTTTATACTCATAATTTGCTGCTGCTACTCTGTTCTTTATTTTACTCTTATTATTATCTATCCTGATGCCTAGTCACTTTACCCTGCCTTCAAGTACATATCTACCTCAAATACCTCATACCTCTGCACATTCATCTGGTACTGGTACTCCCTGTATATACTGTAGATCCATTCTTGTGTTACTATTTAAATTATTATTATTATATATTAATTTTTTTACTCTGCATCGTTGGGAAGGGCTCGTAAGCAAGCACGGTAAAGTCCACACCAGTTGTATTCGGCGCATGTGACAAATACACAGGTATTGTAAAGACCAAACCGACCTACTATTTTACTTTATTCCATTCTTCTTGACAACCAGGATAGAGAAAGAAAGGCTTACACCATCTTCTACTGTATAACATTGAAGCATGCTTTAGTGTTTCATCTCCCCAAGTGAGTGAAGCGTCCCCAAAGGGGCCTCTCTGCCTGGCCCTATCTGGATATCATGTCAGGGAAATCCCAGTGCTTTCCCTCTTCTCCTGTAATCCATTGCCTGCTGAGAGTCTAGAGTTGTCTCCAACGTTCTAGAAACCTATTAATCACCCACTGCCAGAGTCTTTTTTAAATATACTGCCTCTCAGACACAGATATGCTAGTTTGCTAAATCGGTATAGGCCCTAGAGGACCATAATGATTATACTTGGCTCATATTATCTTATCAACGTCAGCTCAATGAGGCAGACAAAAAGTGATAGGCCATCATTTGTGGTACAGGATGTCAGACTTTGTCTTGTCAGAAGGAGTACAAACTACTATCCAGGGAGATGAGGACAAGCTTTTAGCATTACATGTTAGTCATCCTTTAGTGAATCTGTGGAGAACCAGGCCAGGTGGAAGAGACTGAAAACTCATAAAAGGAAATAAATGAGAGCCAAATAGCTGGCTTCTCCCTAAAACTAAATGGCAATTGTATCTAAATTAATTTATTCACACAGGGTCTAAGCGGCTTGATAAACAATACATACAGTATAAAGATAATTCTTTATGCAAAATTGTCCTTGAGGCACAGTAGACAGAGGCTAAAATAACAGATAAATCCAGATATTCTTGATGAAACATACCCTTTTCAGAGTACAACACAGACACTTGAACCTCTTCTCCTCGAGGGAAGGTTTCCAACCGGTTCCCCGAGATCAATTTTTTATTTACTGACAGTTGGACTAATAATGAACTAAATTACACAATTACACAATGTTTTATCACACTGGAATTCAGTAACAAAACCATACCTGCTGCTTGTCGACATGCAACATTTTTTCACTATTAAAAGGATCTAAATAACTTAATCATATGGTTGTTATAACAGTTATTCCTGTGTCCTCTGTATCATGCATGAAGGAGTTGGTATTCAAGCCTCTTGCATTTATAAACAAGGTGCAAGACACGTCATCATAATACATTAATGTACAATAGCATTTATAAAATACCAAGGCCCTCTTTACTTTACTTGACACCCAGTGTCACAACACGTTATGACACAGTCATAACCATGTCATAATATGTCATAACAGCTGACATAACTTGTCATAACCTGTTATAATATGGTCATGACACTGTCATGACACATATAGTTAAACCTGTTGTGATATTTATTGTGTTATTTTATGGCAGGTTATTATGACACCTACATAAGAGTGTCAAAAACCACAAAAGCTACCACACAAGGCAAAACATTCCACTACACCATAGCCTATGTCTCAAGAGTATGTTTATGTTATATACATGTATGTTTATTGACCATGTACAATTACCATTGTAATTGTGCACACATTGATGTCAGACATGCACCTACCCCAGTGCTCTGTTGCTGATGACTGGGATGAATGCAGGAGCAGATTTCAGGAGCAGGACAAGAAACCCTCTTTGTGACTGATGACTGATATAAGGGCATGTACGTGATAGGCCTATCTGGCTTATATGATTATGATGGTCATAATGCTTCTGGACAGTGTCATAAAGTGTATTTTCTACAAGTTATTTAAAAATGATGAAAAAAACATGACTGTAAAGAATTCATTACAACAACAATAAAGGATTTAAGAAACAAACTTTCAAACGAAAATAAACTTATTGGCAGGGAAAAAAACTAATTTAAAGAAATTTGGGTTTTGACACTTATGTAGGTGTAAAACAGGTGTAAATATATGGGTCATGACAGTGTTATGACCATACTATGACAGGTTATGACAAGTTATGTCAGCTGTTATGACATATTATGACATGGTTATGATCATGTCATAACATGTTATGACATTGTGTGTCAAGTAAAATGTTACCTAAAAATCTATATCTTAAAATATTTAAACAATTGACTGACTCCAAACCAACTATTCATTTATCATAAATGTTATCATATTATTCACACCTTGTCCTGTGACAGACGTTTCTACAGAATGACATTGAACATGTAGCATCTTGCACCAAAACAGAAGTGAGAACGCAATACCCACCCTTTAGAGTAAACAAAGGAGTAAGACGAATTGTTTCAATTTGACTGGCCAGTAGTTGCTTTCTGCAACTCTCAGATCTTCCTTCTAACACACTTCTAATACCAACTGAAGCAAACACAGGGATTTAGTTTTTAAAAAACTTATCTCAAACCCAATGGTCTGGAAATGGAATGAAATGGTATGAAAGAATCTGAACCAATTCAGACTCGCATCTGATTGGCTCTTTGGACAATAAAGACATTTGCTTAGCTCAACAGTTCTCCACACTGTACTTACCTCACCACACACTGACACTCATCTACACAGATGGCCACCATTTTCATATTAATACTCCCACAACCCCTCAACTTCTCATACCTTCTCTACACCCACATTTCCTTGGCCCTCTACAGGGTCCAGGGCTAGGGAAGCCCCATCAGTCACAGGCAGAAGTGGGTTGAGAGGAGATGTCTGAAAACCACTCTACATCACAGACTGAATTAGTACATGATTGATGCTGGACCAGACTGGGGGATGCTCTGTGCTCCCTGACCCTGGTGAACTACCCTATTATTTCACCCAGGCTGACAGAGCAGAGGCTGGGGGCACCACTTAAGCTGTCACTCAAAACCTACTTGCTGTTGATGTGTTAAACCTGAAAAACCTTGTAAGTGTGAAACTGAGGAACACCTTGTGATGACAACACATCTTTAGAAATCGGGCACGTGTCGCACAAACCTGACCTAACAGGGGAGGGTCCGGGTGGGCTTCCAGCCTCGGTGGCGGTTCTGGCTCCGGGCGTGACGTCTTCTCCCTTGCTGCCTCCGCGTTGCACCCCTGGACCGATCTGGACCTCAACGCAGAGCTTCCCCTCTCAGTCCTCCCACGATGCACCGATCCCTGTCTGGACCCTGGTGTGGGAGACCCCGAACCTGGAGAGGGGCTGAAGTCTGGACCCGGAGTGGAGCCGCTGACCGGAGCTGGACTCGGCACCGGTGGAGCGGACTGCTCTGGCTCCGGAGTGGATCCGCTGACCGGAGCTGGACTAGGCACCGGTGGAGCGGACTGCCCTGGCTCCGGAGTAGAACCGCTGACCGGAGCTGGACTGGCACCGGTGGAGCGGACTACCCTGGCTCCGGAGTAGAACCGCTGACTGGAGCTGGACTGGGAACACGCACCACTGGTCTGGTGCGAGGAGCAGGCACTGGTCGTGCCGGACTGGAGACACGCACCACTGGTTTGGTGCGAGGAGCAGACACGGGCCGTGCCGGACTGGATACACGCACCACTAGTTTGGTGCGGGGAGTAGGTACGGGGCGTACCGGGCTGGCAACACGCACCACTGGTTTGGTGCGGGGAGCAGGTACAAGCCGTGCCGGACTGGAGACACGCACCACTGGTTTGGTGCGGGGAGCAGGTACGGGGCTTACCAGGCTGGCGACACGCACCACTGGTTTGGTGCGGGGAGCAGGTACGGGGCGTACCGGGCTGGCGACACGCACCACTGGTTTGGTGCGGGGAGCAGGTACAAGCCGTGCCGGACTGGATACACGCACCACTGGTTTGGTGCGGGGAGCAGGTACGGGGCGTACCGGGCTGGCGACACGCACCACTGGATACGCGCTCCTTTTGTTGCCTGGCCAGCTTCCCTCTCCATGCATCCACCACTTCCTTCTCCCTACGGGCTTCCTGCAGCGCCTCCCTCTGAAAGGAAAACTCCTGCTCCCTCTGAGCTAACAGCCCCCGCAACGTGGTGGCCTCCTCTCTCAGACTGCTCCTGTCCTTCTCTCTCTCTCGCCAATCCTCCTCCAGTGAGGACTCCTCCGGGAGCCCCCCCGAGTTAGGGAACAGAACCTCATCGTCGTCGTCATCCTCCGACTCCTCCGTGTAAAACTGTTCCCATTCCTGTTCCCATGGTCGTAGGCACTCCAACTGGAACCCCACCGGGTGCAGTGGTCGGGGCTCTTCTCTCTCGATCCCCGACCACCCCTCTAGCCCCCCCCCCCCCCCCCCCCCGTTCCAAATTCTCTTGGGGGTGCCTCTCGGGGTTTCTCAGCGGTTGGTCCCGTTGGCGTCGTCGTTGATCCTCTCTTGCCAGGGCCTGTACCTTCGCCCAGGGTCCTTTCCCAACGAATATCTCCTCCCATGACCACCATTTGCCCACCTGTGACAAAGCTTTCACTCCTCCTCGGCATGCTGCTTGGTCCTTTTGTGGTGGGATCTTCTGTCACGATCGTTGAGAGACGGGTCGGACCAAGGTGCAGCGTGAAAAGCGTACATGATTATTAACTCAATAAACATACAACAAAATAACGTAACGTGAAGTCCTCAGGATATACACATACAAGCCTAAACGGAACAAGATCCCACAATACAACGTAGGAAATAGGCTCCCTAAGTATGATCCCCAATCAGAGACAATGAGCGACAGCTGCCTCTGATTGGGAATCATACCCGGCCAAACATAGACATAGAACAACTAGAACCTAAACATAGATATACATAACATAGAACTACAATAGACATTCACACCCTGACTCAACAAACAAGAGTTCCATAGGTCAGGGCGTGACAACATGGCATTTCAGAAGAATTTGTAAAATGTATTGAGTGTAACTGTTGAAACTTCTACCTTAAGGTCGAAGTTAGGGAGTTTGAGGTCAGCCTTAATGTTCATCATACTTGGTTGCGACTTCAGAACCCCTCAGAGTTCTTATTTTACAGTAATCTGAGATACTTAATTAAGCCTGGGCCATCAATCAGCCAGGAGCAGGATCCCATCAATCATTCTCTAATATGCAGTACATATCTATTATCTGTCATTTATAGGCTTCAGTGGATTATAAATAGTTGCCCAAATTAATCGCCTCCTCCGATTACTCAGGGCCACAGCATCAGATGAATATACTGTTTTACTTAATCAAGAAGAAATTCATACCCTACCACAGAGCTAACAGGATTCAAGGAGAATTTGGCCTTTGAAATCTCTTGACCGACGGGATATGTTTGAAAATTACACAGAAATTATCTTATTAGTAAATCAAACTGTTAGTCGTCTATTTATCAGTTGGATATTGAATATGATGACTCTATCTAGTATATATTCATTTGAGGGTTACTGATGGTTTTGAAATATAGGATATTACAGGACCAACAGACTTCCTTTGTCTATTTTTGTTGTTGTTAGTCAAACCAGGACCCAGCTATTTTTATTAACTAAGCATATCCAGAAGGAATATTCTGTGAGTGTAGCAAAATAATAATCTCCCTCACCCTGCAAAAATCCATGCAGTATAATGAAACGGATGATCATTAAAGAACCCATGTGCTATTTGTTTAACAATACAAACAAAAAGAGGAAGCTAAAACCCAGCAGAATCAGATTTACTGTAACAGCCCTGCACAATGTAGCATCATAGAGAGCAACAGTAATGCTGTCTTTTTATAGGCACTAACTCCGCCATGGTTCATTGGACAAAGCCTTTTCAGAAATGAAGGGAGTTTCTGTAGGGTTTTGGGATAAATGCCAAAAATAAGGTCTGTGGTAAACACAGGGTTAGGAGATTTTATACGTTTTGTTCTATGAGATAATCTTCATCAGCTAACGTCACTTTTTGTGAATTTTGAAACATTTTTGTAATAAAAAAAGCACATAAAGGCTTCATCATTCATAAAGGTCATGTTAACTGACTGATATTATCTCATATACCAAAATTTATAAAATATCCTGTTAACTTCAGACCTTATTTTTGGCGTTTATCCCAAAACTCGATTCTTTCCCTATTAATTGTCCCTATAGGAATGGCTGAACGAACCAGAGGTAATTCATTTCCAGTTTTTAGGACTACAAGTTGGCGAGCTCTATTACCCAAACTAAATAACATAATAAGCTATTATCTGCTGTTATCTCTTTCACTCTGGGCGTGGCCAGGTTCTCTTGCCCAGTTCATTACAGTAAGCTTTTAAATGGTAGTAAATGTTTATTTTCTTTAAATTCTCTGGCCCATCTGCAATATGTATCCAGAATAATTGCTAAATGTTTGAGTTTATGCTACTCTGCTAGAATGAGGCAAGGACACTTTTGCATGATCAATGTGAAATGCACAGCACATAAATAACTTTTTGTGTTTCTGTGAATGTGTTTATTTAACTAGGAGGAGGAAAACCCGAGGTGAAATCAGCCAGTACTTCCCTTTTTTATTTTTTGTATCATTTGATTTACACAACATGCCTACCACCTTGAAGATGCATAATAATTTTTTGGTGAAACAAACAAGAAATAAGACAAAAAAACAGAAAACTTTAGCGTGCATAACTATTCACCCCCCCCCCCCCCCAAAGTCAATATTTTGTAGAGCCACCTTTTGCAGCAATTACAGCTGCAAGTCTCTTGAGGTATATCTGATTAATGCCCTCATTGCCTGGTCCGTGAGTTTTGGTGGGCGGCCCTCTCTTGGCAGTTTCAAGGGGTGGTGAATACATATGCACGCACCACTTTTCCCTTATTTATTTTGTAGAATTTTCTGAAACAAGTAATTTTTTTCATTTCACTTCACCAATTTTGACTATTTTGTGTATGTCCATTCCATGAAATCCAAATAAAAATCCATTTAAATTACAGGTTGTAATGCAACAAAATAGGAAAGGCACTGTATCTAACCTTGTGAATGTCTCAAGAGATACCTGGATTCAAATGTTTCAATTTGTGCCCTATGTCCAGCACTTTCTTGGTCAATAGCAGTTATACAGTTCTATCCGTATTTTACCACTATAAGTCAAAAATATATACACTACCAGTCAAAAGTTTGGACACACCTACTCATTCAAGGGTTTTTATTTATTTTTACTATTTTCTACATTGAGAATAATAGTGAAGACATCACATCTATGAAATAACACAAATGGAATCATGTAGTAACTAAAAAAGTGTTAAACAAATCAAAATATATTTTATATTTTAAATTCTTCAAATAGCCACCCTTTGCCTTGATGACAGCGTTGCACACTCTTGGCATTCTCTCAACCAGCTTCATGAGGTAGTCACCTGGAATGCATTTCAATTAACAGGTGTGCCTTGTTAAAAGTTAATTTGTGGAATTTCTTTCCGTCTTAATGCGTTTGAGCCAATCAGTTGTGTTGTGACAAGGTAGGGGGGTATACAGAACGTAGCCCTATTTGGTAAAAGACCAAGTCCATATTATGGCAAGAACAGCTCAAATAAGCAAAGAGAAATGACGGTCCATCATTATTTTAAGACATGAAGGTCAGTCAATACGGAAAAGTTTATTCAAGTGCAGTCACAAAAACCATAAAGCACTATAATGAAACTGGTTCTCATGAGGACCGCCACAGGAATAGAAGACCCAGAGTTACCTCTGCTGCAGAGGATATGTTCATTAGAGTTACCAGCCTCAGAAATTGCAGCCCAAATAAATGCTTCACAGAGTTCAAGTAACAGACACATCTCCACATCAACTGTTTAGAGGGGACTGTGTGAATCAGGCCTTCATGGTCGAATTGCTGCAAAGAAACCACTACTAAAGGACACTATAATAATAAGAAGAGACCTGCTTGGGCCAAGAAACACGAGCAATGGACATTAGACCGGTGTAAATGTGTCCTTTGGTCTGGAGTCCAAATTGGAGATTTTTGGTTCCAACCACCGTGTCTTTGTGAGACGCGGTGTGGGTGAACGGAAGATCGCCGCATGTGTAGTTTCCACCGTAGAGCATGGAGGAGGAGGTGTTATGGTGTGGGGGTGCTTTGATTGTGACACTGTCTGTGATTTATTTAGAATTCAAGGCACACTTAACCAGCATGGCTACCACAGCATTCTGCAGTGATACGCCATCCCATCTGGTTTGGGCTTAGTGGGACTATCATTGGTTTTTCAACAGGACAATGACCCAACACATCTCCAGGCTGTGTAAGGGCTATTTTATCAAGAAGGAGAGTGATGGCGTACTGCATCAGATGACCTGGCTTCCACAATCCCCCGAACTCAACCCAATTGAGATGGTTTGGGATGAGTCGGACCGCAGAGTGAAGGAAAAGCAGACAACAGGTGCTCAGCATATGTGGGAACTCCTTCAAGACTGTTGGAAAAGCATTCCATGTGAAGCTGGTTGAGAGAATGCCAAGAGTGTGCAACGCTGTCATCAAGGCAAAGGGTGGTTATTTGAAGAATCTGAATTTGTTTAACACTTTTTTGGTTACTACATGATTCCATATTTGATATTTCATAGTTTTGATGTCTTCACTATTATTCTATAATATAAAAAATAGTAAACTTTTGACTGGGACTGTATATTTTTACATTTTATCAAAATAACTACTCGAAACATATATTTTTAAATATATGCTCATTTTGCGGAATTTAAACCATTTACATGTGTTAGAAAGGGTTAATAAAATAAAAAGTGTTACTGCTTGACTCTTTGCAATTTTTACCAATTTGGGGTTAAAAATAACTATAATTGTCTATTATTGGCCACTTTTATCATGTTTCTTCTTTTGTTTGTTCTTTTTCGTTCGTTGTACCTCCTGTCAACCATAATTATAGAAATTGCAGCAGTGCGTTGTGCTTTTAGAAGGAAAGTGCTCTCCGCTCCCTGATGCATTAGCTGGCACTATGCCTGCCCCATGTCAAGCTCATAATATATAACATAGCACTGGCACTGAATAAGACCCTCACACCTTGCCTCTAATGCTAGCTTACGGAAAGACCCCCATGAGGAAATGTTCTTAGTGGAACATATAAACTGTGCAGTGCAGTTTGCATTAAATAACCTGAAATTGAACAGCTCCAGCAAACATTTCCTTAAGAAATCAACCCTGTAAAAAGGAACAGGGTTGATTTGTTCGTCCAAATCATTTGCAACTCAAGCTTCAAAATAATAACCCCTACTCCCCTCCACAGAGTTTTCAGGCTGCCAAACTCCCCTTGACACCAAACATTACAACTAATTAAAGCAAGGCAAGAGTCCTGACAGTGAGAAATGATTGACCATAGGTAGGTGAGTAACAATTATAGTAATTTATCTCTGGCTTTTAAAAAGAAGTTCAGAAATCCAAGTACTTTTCACTTTCAACATTTCCTTTTCAAACTACTGCTTTTTACTTTAAAACTTTCCTTCTTCAAGCTTTTCTTCTTCAAGCTTTCCTTCTAAACCTGTGATAGAGCTGGAGCTGGAGCTGGAGCTGGAACTGGAGATGGAGCTGGAACTGGAGATGCAGATGGAGATGGAGATGGAGATGGAGATGGAGATGGAGATGGAGATGGAGCTGGAACTGGAGATGGAGATGGAGCTGGAACTGGAGATGGAGCTGGAACTGGAACTGGAGATGGAGATGGAGATGGAGATGGAACTGGAACTGGAGATGCAGATGGAGATGGAGATGGAGATGGAGATGGAGATGGAACTGGAACTGGAACTGGAACTGGAGATGCAGATGGAGATGGAGATGGAGATGGAGATGGAGATGGAAATGGAGATGGAGATGGAGATGGAGATGGAACTGGAGCTGGAGCTGGAGATGGAGATGGAGATGGAGATGGAGAAGGAGATGGAGAAGGAGATGGAGATGGAGATGGAGATGGAGATGGAACTGGAACTGGAACTGGAACTGGGCTTCTACTATTTCTCTACTCACACTCATGCACGCGCACACACACACACAGAGAGAGAGAGAGAGAGAGAGAGAGAGAGAGAGGATACAGTGCTTTCTCCAGTGTTCACTGTCAGGCGGCATAATTTCTCCCTTATTTGTCTGTCAGGATCCATAACTTAGTTTCAGGTTAATATGATGTAATAAAGGATCTGCCCTGAGGAACAACGACCGATAGTAGCAGTTGTTAAAAGACATGAGATGTTGCCAGGTACAGGTCTCACACTTCCACTTGCAGTACATTTAAATGGCCACAGGTAAATGGTTAACTTTGTAAAAAGGTGAGCGATTTTCTTTTTACACAGAGAAATATTCCTAGATATGTCTGTAAGTATTATTTCTGAAAAATATCATACAGTATAAACCCTTTAGTCCATCTTGACCTTCACATAATCAAAAGATAATGTTTGCTCTTCCGTTTAACTCTGGGGAGGGTCAAGATGCTGTAGTGAAACTCTCCCTGTAAGTCTGTCCCCACTGCTTATCTAAATGAAACCAAACCTGGGGTCAGCCTTTATCTGAAAGTCTTGGCTGACAACATGGCCTCAGAAAACAACCTGCTCCAGATTAGTCCTCACATCTGTGTGTGAAGGGGATGTAAGCCTCGGTGTGTGAAATAGACTGCCATAAAATGCTAGCCCTTGGTGAAATGACCTAAGATGAGCTAATAATATCAGACAGTAGGCACCCACACTGTGCATAGAGGTGAAAGCCTTACTTCTGCTGTAGGGGTGAAGTAGTAGGTGGTAAATAACAGTGTGAGTACAGTCTATGCTTTCTTTAAAGTGCATGAGTAGGTAGTCAGAGGTGTTAGAGCATGCCGCTGCTGATAAACGGAATCTTAATGCTCGCCCTTGACTAAACTCTCATGATTAATGCCCCTTTATTAGGAATGCATCTCAGGTCAGGGTTAAACATTGATTTCATTACGCAACAGGGAAAATAGGTTTCTGTATATAATTTGAACATTCATATCTGCAGGAAATACAGTGTGACACAAACCACAGCAAGTACAATGTGTACAGTGGATACATCCTCTTATATTGAAAGGCTCCAAACTGTTTTATAGATGACACAGCAAATTGTATTAGCAATTTCTCTTCTGGTTAGGGACATACTGTATGTTCAGTGGCGACCCGTCATTCAGGGCAGGAGGGTTGGAGCCCATTGGGTGCTTCTATAGAGTTACATTAGAAGTGCCCATCTTGCTCCGACTGGGAAAATATGTTCTGAACGGTAATCCAACTCAGAATTCCAAGTCGGGAACTCGGGCCTCTTTCTAGAGAGCCGACCTGAAGATCACTGACGTCATGATTCAACCTTGTTTTCTTCCGAGTTCCCAGTTGTCTTGAAAGTACAATAAATCCAGAGAATGACAGACTTCGATGACAAAGTTTGATGACAAAATTTGCCACAACAACCTCCGCGCCACCTTCCTGTTCAAGTGAGCACAACACAACAAGGTGAGTCCAAAAATGAATTGTATGCTGCCGCATAAATTATGTAATATTTGTAGTGATCCTCTGTAGCTCAGCTGGTAGAGCACGGCGCTTGTAACGCCAAGGTAGTGGGTTCGATCCCCGGGACCACCCATACACAAAAAAAAATGTATGCACGCATGACTGTAAGTCGCTTTGGATAAAGGCGTCTGCTAAATGGCATATTATATTATTATTATAATATGCCAGGGAGATATGTATACTGTAGCTAAGAAAGTAATACTAAGTGTATGTTGTGTAGTAAGCTGTTAGTAGCCCATGTGCCTCACCCTAATAATTTGGACCCTTTCCCCTTCATAACTTAGCCTACTGTTCTGACTTCGTGGTGCACATATAGTCTATAGCCTGTTTTAGAGAAATGTAATCATCGAATATTGTAAGCATTGTCTGCTTATATGCCCCCTTTATTTATCCTACGGTTCTGACTTGGTGTACAGGGAGAATACTGTAAGAACGGCCCATGTTCTGAATTCTGTTGCTGTACATTTCAAAAGTGCTGAACAAATAGTTATATTGACTACGTCCGTCCTAGCTCGCTAATAAATGTCTTCATCGAAATTACAGATTGCCTCTTATCCGCTTGTCGTCCCCTTATGCCATAGTTTGTACATCTAAATTGTCAGTAGAAACCACATTTGTTTCAGCAAGTCAGACATATTAACTATGTTTTTTAAAAGGCAGTAAATGAGGCTGAATTAACTGTTTCGCTGCCAGACAAGGCTCCGCTGATAGCCAGGTGTAGCAGTGGTAAGGATTCACTCCATGGTGCTGAAAATAAAGCTCTGCTGTTGGGACAGCTTTATGTAGGCCCTAACAGTTTGTGGGCACCGTTTGTGACCGTTATAGTGCAATTAATTTATTGTTTAGTGTTGTGTTGTGTAGTGGCTTTGCTGGCATGCATAGAAAAACATATTTTTTAGTTTGCCCCACCAAGATTTACATGCTAAAATCGTCACTGTGTATGTTGCATCATATGAGTGTGTGATGAAGTTCTCTTTAAACACTGGTCTACAGTCCATTTTGTTTTTGAACCTCCAGTGGTTACAGTGGGGATTTTGGTAGGGTAAGCTGATCCTAAATCTGTGCATAGGGGCAACTTCTGCCCAGAGCTATTATGTGATGGTTGGATGTTTGAATACCTGGTCTGGCCCATCAACAGGCATCAGCTTTCCTCTCTTGAAAATAACAGTGACAGGTTTGACGTCAGTGAGTCTAGGGAGTAGTGGCTTCTGTCTTTCAAGAAGTCTGTCTTTCAAATGTCTCTTTAAAGCTCTACCTGACAAACAAGTGGCTTACATGAACTCAATCAGGCACTCTGAGTTTCTATGTGATTTTGTGTAAAGTGACAGGCCTGCATTTCAAACTAGGGAGTTGAATACGTATTCAGGTAAATACACAGCTCCCTGAGAATTGTGTAGGAACTTTAACTATTTTGAATGTGTAGCCTCCCTGTGTGTGTGAATACTATGGCCTCTGCCAAGAGGTCTAGACCTTTATGAGGTCAATCTTGAATTGCGGTGGCATTTGGCCATGGCATTTTGGATACTTTTTTATTTAATTTAAATGCATTTGGGTTCATCTTCAACTATGGCAGCCTAATGACTTTAAATCATTTGAACCATTATGAAAACATTGTGAAGGAGTAGTAACACCAATGACGGAAACATCAATGACACATTTTAGGTAATTGAGGATTTTATAAAGGGTCAATAAACCTTTAAAAATAATTTACTAAAGTGATATTGATTAATCATATTGCTCACAATGTAATTTCCCTACATTTAAATTGAGTAACACTAATGTGACTTTTCATTTAGACACACAAAATGATCAAAGGAATCCTCACATTTTTGACATACTAAAAGGGTGTGATTAGCTAATAATTTTGTTTAATATAGACCCCTCCATTGATAACAGTTTGCTCAAAGTCCTTGTACTTTATATCTTTGTAATGAGTAATTTTCAAGGCGGTAACACCAATGACAAAAATCTTGGGGACACATTTGATATTTTATTTTAAAAAATAAGGTATTTTAAAATACCTCTGTTTTAATTGAAACAACATATACATTTTAATTTTACCAACTAGCATTCAAAATAATAGATACATATCTTTAATTCCCCCAAAACATGTAATTACAACTTTACTCATCACTACTGGGATAAGCATATTGAAACAGTTCAATATAAGCTAAAACATGTATGATGTGTAACTATTTAAAGTGTTTTTCAAGGTAGGAAAGGCAACCTTCAATGCTACCGCCTCAAATGCCACCGCAATTAAAAAATGACCCAGTGCAATTACGTCTCACGTCCATCAAGAATTACGTAGCTCATGAAGTAGGCCTGTTTACATAAACGTACAGAGACACACACAAACGCACACATGTACACACACACAAACACACACACACACAAGCCAGGTACTATAAGCTGCATATAGCAGGAAATCCGACCACCATACAAGGCCTGAGTTACAGTCTTGCCTGTAACCCGGATCAATGCGGGATGTGAACACATACATCTCAATTTCAGATCAACAAGCTCAAATGTTTGTGTGGAAGAGATGTAATTTATCCCCCTATCTTACGCAGTCTGCAGCACATGCATACATTTATTCTGATTTTCTTTCCTGAAAGTGGGCAGTAAAACATAATTTGGCACATACGGGTGACGGATAACTGGTAGCAGCATATTGTCTGGAGCGAAAAAGTGTTGTAGCCTTTAGTCTTATCCCTGTCTCAAATCTCAGTTGTTTATAAAAGTGGCCCTCTATAACGAATACTGTGTGCGTGTGTGTGCGTGCGTGTGTGCGTGCGCGTGCGTGTGCGTGCGTGCGCGTGCGTGTGTGTGTGTGTGCGTGTGTGTGCACACGCTCTCAGACATTGTTGTCATTTTGCATCTGCCTCTTATTTACATCACTCAAGCATTTCCCCTCAAACAGAAATATGACTGCACTTGAAATATGTCAACCAACAAATTGAACTATTGAATCGTGTGCTGAGTCTGGAAGTGGCCTTGAACAAGACATCAGTCCAGTGGCACATAGGTAAACCAACACGCTGGGATTTATCACCATCTCACACTAGTGCTGCAATACTAAAATAGCTAGAGTACACTGCAAAACACTCACAAACATACATTTGAATGTAAAAACTACATACACGCACACACCCCACATCAACATTTGGAAACAGATCCCCTCATACATTGCTTTAGATGTGTGTCAAGTGTGTAAAGTGTATGTCATGCAGTTTAACTCGCTCATTCATTTTACATATTGGCTATTGACCATTACCTCACAAGAGTAATGTTTAAAAGAAGCAAATCATGCTGGTGTATGGAAGAGGATTTATATCGTCCAGATATTCACACCTAATGTTTCTCCACTATACCAACACACCCAGCAATCCTCCTTGATAATGGAAATTATTGATAAGGTTTCAACCATACTGTCAGATCAATCAGCAAGTAGAAATTGGCAATTGCCTTGGGATCCAGTTTGGAAATAGGAGTGTTTGTGTGTGGGGGTGGGGGTGCGTGTGTGTGTGTGTGCGTGTTTGCATTATTTACATACTGTACCTTTCAACCTATTTTCTAATTGATTGTCCCCCTCCCTCAATTACCCTGTCCAATGTTGGCTGCTCTGCACTGACACATGGAACACAGATGGGACGAGTATGTGGCACTGCCAGGACAGGGCCCAGTGGACCTCATGCAAAACACATCACACCAATTCCCTCAAATGACATAGTCCAGATATGACTTCAGCATATTAAAATACCGAAAATGTCCACTGCATAAGCTAAGAATCAGAGTACTGATGAAATGCATTCCATAAGTATTGCAAAAAAAAAAATATATATATATATTTTGTTCCTGTCATCTGTAATTGGGGTAGGAAACTGGCAGAAATAAACCTCTTACAGGCAATGTCATGTTCAGATAAAGGCAGGCATTTAGCCCCTATTAAAGTGTGCATTGTCATGATGAAAGAGTGGCGCACAGGTCATTAGCATAACATGTAGCTTTGTACTGTGGCAGGTAGGTCAAACCTATGTTTGACACATCTTAACCTCCTATGGGATCGACTTGCCTGCATCACTCTCAATCCATCACGTCTCTCTATCTCTCTCTCTCTCTATCTCTCTCTCTCTCTCTCTCTCTATCTCTCTCTCTCTCTCTCTCTCTCTCTCTATCTCTCTCTCATTCTGTAACCAAGCTGCCCTCTGCTATCGCATGACTAACTATCCCCACATTGCCACCTGCCTTGTGTAGAGATTCATACCCCAGCAATGACATAGGTGGTGACTGGATTACTAGATGGCCTGACCATGACTGCAGGTAAAGACTGTGCTGTTCTAAAGATTGCCTCTATGTGTCATGGTGACAGTGGAGACACTTTCCTGTCTCGCGGCCCATTTGTTTTACATCAGAGAGGCATGGGAAGATGGAAAAGCATCTCTGATAACATCAAACATTATGGTCACGCCTACGGCATATGTTTATACACATACAGAACTGCAAGATACTCTATCTCCAAGGAACAGTGGCCATGGATATGACAGAAAATAGCTCCATAAACGGGTGACTGTTTAATTGAAAAAGCTAAGGCTAGTTGGAGCGGGGACATGTGCAATTGTCACACCAAGATGGCATAAAGAATACAATAAACTGACAATGGAAAAAGTCAACGCAACCTTCAGAATTTCTACAGAATTACAATCCCCCATTTCAAACTTCTAAAGAGCCAAATACGAATCTCCGTGTCAAACCAAGCACAACATGTCAACACATATTGTCAGCTGTCAGTCAAAATGCACAATGACACTGCTGTCATTCACTTGTCAAACCGAAACTAACCTTGAGGGTTAAGTTTAGGCATTCATTCCAAGTGGTTAAGGTAAGGGTTAAGGTTTGGGTTAAGGTAAGGGTTAAGGTTTGGGTTAAGGTTAAAACAGAAAAGTTCAAATGAAAACAATGAGTGCCTAGCACTGGGATTGAACCTGCAATGCTTGGAGCAATAGCTGACTGTTTAGCCCTTCATCAACCCCACAACACCCTAGCTCATCATGAGGCTACTAGATTAACAGGCACTCACATTGCCCCTAGTGAATGAGTAATTGCCATGTAAATACATCGACTTGCCATTTTTGGGTTGGAAAAGTAAGGTTAAAGGACTAGAATGAATAACGGACATCCCTTTAAACAATCAACACTAGCTCGAAATAAGACTTTATCTTAGGGTTAGGGTTAGGGTTACCACCAGCACTTTTTGAATGATGAATCAAGGCCAGTGAAGTATATAAAATCTGTAATCCTCTTCACCATAATGTAATGCGTTACACCGGCCAAACCCGGACAACGCTGGGCCAATTGTGCGGCGCCCTATGGGACTCCCAATCACGGCCGGTTGTGATACAGCCTGGAATCGAACCAGGGGGTCTGTAGTGACGCCTCAAGCACTGAGATGCAGTGCCTTAGACCACTGCGCCACTCGGGAGCCCATTTGCTTCCAGGTAGAACCCTTTTGGTTTCTATGTAGGACCCTTTTGGAGTGTACAGAAGGAAAGCAACCACTGAACAAGGCCACAGCAAAAATGTATCTGTACCATCAAAATACTAACTATTGATCCTAATCAATTGGTATGTATATAAAACATTTCACAGCTAACACCTGACACTCTCTGACACAAAGGAAAGTCTTTAGTTAGACATTTTCAGCCAAACAGGTAACATGTGCACACTGGGAGTAAATTGGATAGTAATGTAGGAACATCATAAAGTCAAGAGAGGAAGTGAGAGTAGTATAAAACCTCTCAAGAGACTCTATCCCTGAGACTGAACAATACTTTTCATGAAAAATACATCACTGCTCAAACTAAGCATAGAGAAATGTCCTTTCAAAGACAGGATACGATATGTAACACCAATGCTTCACAAAACCAAAATCTTTTATGAAAGACATGAGTTGCATGCTTGCATTTGCAACAAAAGTTACTTTACAAATTCATTTAACCAAAAAATGAATAGGTTTTTCCATCTCATATGCAGTGAATGGCTTACAATTCCATTGACAGGCTTTTGATAACATGCTCGATAAGCCTGCTGTAGGTAGACTCCCGCATGGTGTAGGAGGATCTGTCACAGGTGAGGAGTGTGAGAAGCTGCCTCCAGCACACACATCAAACACACTTTGATCTGAAAACCGATGACAGCGTATCCTGTCAGCTCCTCGTCGAGTCAAACCTCTTATCTACATAAATCAACAGTCACTGAACCATTCACGGGAGAGACAGGGAGGTGTACCCGTATACCCACTCTTAATCTGCTGGGTCAGAGAATCAATATCTCATCAAGACACTTCAGAATAGAAACAAATAGAAAAGAATAGAGTAGAATAGAACAGAACAAAATAGAATAGAACAGAATTAAATAGAATATAAAAGAGATAAAATATTTATTTTGGCTTCTCTTACCCAGGAAATAATCCAGGCAAATTCAGTGTAGGCCTACTTGAAAATTGTGTTTCCCATCATATCGTGAATAAAAAAATTGGATCAGGGGTCAACATATGTCTGGATATTGTCTCTTTATTAAGTTTATTGATACAGTTGAAGTCGGAAGTTTACATACACTTAGGTTGGAGTCATTAAAACTTGTTTTTCAACCACTCCACTCCACAAAACTATTGTTTTGGCAAGTCGGTTAGGACATCTACTTTGTGCGTGACACAAGTAATTTGTCCAACAATTGTTTACAGACAGATTATTTCACTTATAATTCACTGTATCACAATTCCAGTGGGTCAGAAGTTTAAATACACTAAGTTGACTGTGCCTTTAAACAGCTTGGAAAATTCCAGAAAATGATGTCATGCTTTAGAAGCTTCTGATAGGCTAATTGACATCATTTGAATCAATTGGAGGTGTACCTGTGGATGTATTTCAAGGCCTACCTTCAAACTCGGTGCCTCTTTGATTGATATCATGGGAAAATCAAAATAAATCAGCCAAGACCTCATAAAAAAAATTGTAGACCTCCACAAGTCTGGTTCATCCTCGGGAGCAATTTCCAAACGCCTGAAGGTACCACGTTCATCTGTACAAACAATAGTACGCAAGTATAAACACCATGGGACCACACAGCCGTCATACCGCTCAGGAAGGAGACGAGTTCTGTCTCCTAGAGATGAACGTACTTTGGTGCGAAAAGTGCAAATCAATCCCAGAACAACAGCAAAGGACCTTGTGAAGATGCTGGAGGAAACAGGTACAAAAGTATCTATATCCACAGTAAAACAAGTCCTATATTAATAATAATAATAATAATAATAATAATCATAATATGCCATTTAGCAGATTGACATAACCTGAAAGGCCGCTCTGCAAGGAAGAAGCCACTGCTCCAAATCTGCCATAAAAAAGCCAGACTAAGGTTTGCAACTGCACATGGGGACAAAGATCGTACTTTTTGGAGAAATGTCCTCTGGTCTGATGAAACAAAAATAGAACTGTTTGGCCATAATGACCATCATTATGTTTGGAGGATAAAGGGGGTGCTTGCAAGCCGAAGAACACCATCCCAACCGTGAAGCACGGGGGTGGCAGCATCATGCTGTGGTGGTGCTTTGCTGCAGTAGGGACTGGTGCACTTCACAAAATAGATGGCATCATGAGGAAGGAAGATTATGTGGATATATTGAAGCAACATCTCAAGACATCAGTCAGGAAGTTAAAGCTTGGTTGCAAATGGGTCTTCCAAATGGACAATGACCCCAAGCATACTTCCAAAGTTGTGGCAAAATGGCTTAAGGACAACAAAGTCAAGGTATTGGAGTGGCCATCACAAAGCCCTGACCTCAATCCTATAGAACATTTGTGGGCAGAACTGAAAAAGCGTCTGCGAGCAAGGAGGCCTACAAACCTGACTCAGTTACACCAGCTCTGTCAGGAGAAATGAGCCAAAATTCACCCAACTTATTGTGGGAAGCTTGTGGAAGGCTACCCGAAACGTTTGACCCAAGTTAAACAATTTAAAGGCAATGCTACCAAATACTAATTGAGTGTATGTAAACTTCTGACCCACTGGGAATGTGATGAAATAAATAAAAGCTTAAATAAATAATTCTCTCTACTATTATTCTGACATTTAACATTCTTAAAATAAAGTGGTGATCCTAACTGACCTAAGACAGGGAACTTTTACTAGGATTAAATGTCAGGAATTGTGAAAAACTGAGTTTAAATGTATTTGGCTAAGGTGTATGTAAACTTCCGACTTCAACTGTATAACGTTTTCAGCTTTGAGATGAATAGTACAATCGTTGGAGAGAAATGTGTCTATACTTTTCCATGTTGACAAACAGAGGGCAAAGGACCAATATAATTAGTTTTCTGCCATGCAGGCATTGTGCCAGTAAGAAGGAATGAGACAGTACAGTAATTCCTTATTCTGCCTGAGAATAAATATATTCATCCCTGCCCATTTTTAAACAGAGCGCCAGGCATTTAGAGATTTCATTTGGAGGCTGTCACAACAGGATGAAGGGACTCTGCTATGCAACGTCTTCAAATCAGTGTTTATGTGACAACAAGCCGACTTGTTGGAGATATGGACATCAAACAGCACTGTACTTTTTAGCCCTCACATCGTTATACTATATGTGAATGTAATACAAACTAAAGGGACATTGTGGGTTGGCTTCATGAACAGTCTGAGCACAAAATCACTACACGGCTGACGTGTTCACATCCACAAGGTCGTGGAAGGACAGAAATACCATCCCTCATACTGGTGACTCTTCCACATACACACGCACAGACACACACACACACCCACACACGTGTACGCATGCATGCATGCACGCACAAACACACACACGCACACACACACAACTACCTCTCTCTCTTCCTGGGGTTAGTGACAAATAGTGAGGAGGCAGTTGGGAGCTGCAGGCTTACTCAACATGCCTGTTAAATCAATATTTAGCTCCAAGGAGTGTCAGGACCAAACAAAATGTTGCTTTCAGTGACAGTCCCATCTTCTCTACTGCTTACACTGTCACTCTCTGTCCACTGGGCTGTAACATTCAAGACTCAAATGGGTTTTGAAGTGAAGCAGCACTCCTGTGCAGGGAGACCACTGAAAAAATTAAGTTATCTCATTCCTCTGTGGTTCATTGTAATACTGTAGACTGGTTAATGCCTTCTGAGAAATAAATAAATTAAACAAATAATATTAAGGAAACGTGGCTTCTACTTAGATGTTGAGAGCTTAGGACTATAAGGTTCTATCTGCATTTTTGTCAAAATGTATTTATTGACATAGCCTTTTTCTGTTCAATGTTCTCTGCCTATAAAGTACTTTAAATACCCCAATTCATGTTGTTAAGTTCATAAGAATACAATATAAAAATTGCTGCCACCATTCAAACCAATGGGGGTTCGGAAATGTAAAGCCAGTTATCTCAGAATCATCTTTTTGCAGAAAGAACCTTATAGTCCCAAGCTCTCAATGTCTGTGATTTAGCTGAAGCTCAAGAAATCGACACCAGACCATTCCAATAGTCTTCAGTTATCAGGAACCGGACAAGGTTTTGCTCTATACTCATTCAGACTATTACAATGAAAATAAAAGAACAGGCCAGGCTCAGGGTGTGTGGGTTTTAAAGCAATGCGTAAGCCCCATTCTCCTCTATGACTTCTTCTCTCCTCCTTTATAACATTGGCCTTTCTTTTGTTATGATTGTGGGTCTTAGCAACTCTCGCCCCATTAGTCATTGTTTGATTACATCTATCCCATAGGTCTGTTTTCCACAGGACAATCGGGAGATTTCTCCATAAGATCAATAGGCCCCCATAATGTATCTTTCGAGAGCCCTCTCAGCTGTAAATTGTGATGGGTCAAGACTGATTAGCAAAGAAAACCAACCATAGTATCTGATTAACCATAAGGTCAATTCATCCAGAATTACACTACTTGGAACACTCCTCTCCAATCTTGTTCCTACCACTCCTTTTCAAATGTTGCATTGGTTGAGATTCAACCTTGAGAGGTTACATTGAAAGTAAGACAGATCAAGATAGCGGATAAAACCTTCCTCTTGCCTCACGTTAGCATATAAAGTTGTGTAAATAATACTATTTTAATTATTCTAAGAAATTTGCCAAAATAATCCCACTGAGCAGACAAAATGTGAGGTCACTCACTGACACACACCCAAGTTGAGTGGACCATATCAGTATGGACTCAAAGGATTTCTGTAACAATGCTCGTCCCTGCAGTCAAAAACTCCACCAGACTGCTAAATACAGCAAGCCTTCATAGGGGACATGTCCTGAGATCACATCATAATTAACAGTCTGCCAGAATACACTTGGTTTTCATAGCACATTATGTGACAGCTATGCATTCAGACAGCCTCAAATATAACTCTGATATCAAACCTCTGAAACAGTATCCAAATAAAACACCATTGTAAAATCAGCCCTAAAGAGGATATCTTGATATCAACAAATAAAAGGGATATTGGTCGGTAGGAAGCTTGTTGACTGAATGTTGCAGCACATATCTTGTTATAATAAGTGTTTGACTTCATGAGATAGTATCAATTTCTTTACTATCTTAATAGTATGTATTCATAGCCACACATAAAAGGGATATTGGTCCTTGATGACTTGGTGTGGCAGATCAATTGTTTCTCTTACTGTGAGTGTATTACTATATGAGATATTAAAACACCAGGAGGATCACAGTCTCATTTCCATCACTCCCACTCAAATTAGAACATATGCAGGGTGACCCATGCCACTGTGACTGAGTGATTAGCAACACAACAGTCAATTCATTAATGTTAAGATGCTGCTGGCACAGTAGGCAAGGATACAAGCAAGGTTGCTTGCTCGCATTATATCATCACCATGTGTAATTTGTCATTTGTGAGCAAGGCAAGTTCAGACTGTTGTAAAACATTCTGATTCCATATGTTAGGTACATTTTCAATTTAATTCAGTGTTGATATTCAACTGAAATCTGTTATCCTCTGTACATTTGAGTAATTTACTGTCAGGAAGAATCATATCTTTCATTTGCATATAGAATAGAAACATGCAACGATTATTTCAATTGAGTTGAATGTAAGTAGAAGGCTTAAATGAAAATTAGGCATGAATCAACGTAATCATGTTTTATGTGTCTGTCAGTGTAAAAGTCTAGGGCTCTTATTACATAGCTTAAAGATAAACAATACATCAATGAGAATTCAGATACAGCCACACAACAACATATTCCTAAATAGAAAGAAACATAACCTCTTTGCCACTGTGATGCTCATTAGTCGTGTGTGGTGTGCGTATCGGCATGTGCAAGGTTCGTGGGCGGACGTGCAGGTGGGCATTCATACCTGCGTGCGGGCATGCTGGTGAAGAGGTAGTGAACATATCTGACTAAGCTACTCAGAGGAAAGGGAATAAAGAGAGAGAGGGTGCAAGGGGTCATTCATTTCAAGTTCCACCAATTGGTGTAATCCAAAGTTTTGGAATTTGGAATGATTGTTCCAATTTAGGGCACTGCTGAGACAAAACACGGCTCCCCCACAGGACTAATAGAATCACCTCTGTTCCATCTACAGCTATCCTGCACGCTTCCTCGTTTATTTCAAAAGAACTGAGGCAGCTCAGAACCAATTAAGCTGGCATATAACACGGGCCAGCTGTGTGGAGACAGTAGCAAAACACTATTGAAGAGAATAAACTAACCCTGAACAATGAGCCCATGCTGGACCCAACTTTGGTTTACATGAACCAGTCAATTAATGCATATTTAGGTTCCAGGACTGGTCTCCCTATCCATTCAGACTCTAAATTAATCAAGAATGTTCTGCAGCACAATTAACCTTAGTGGGCACTGCAGGACTACAGGAAGAGAGTTTAACACAGCCTTTACTAGCTAATTACCATTTTATATCCGCCAAACCAATTTGTAAGTTATTTCCCATTGGAGCATGTCCTGAGAATATACATGTCTCCATGGCAACCACCCAAGGTCTTGACTTGTCAAATGACTCTATGAATAATAGGGAAACTTGTGCCATCTTGAAATCTTTCTTATCACAGGACGTTCTATTGAATTTATAGATGTGGGTATTCATAGGTTGTTTACTAAGGATCTGTGAATGGCTGTATAACATTACAAACAGTGACTGGTCTGATTTGAAGGGCCAGAAATCTAATTTAATCTAATGTCCAAATTCTGTTGTGTTAAGAAATCCCAGTTGAGTGTTTGTGAGGACAGCTGTGTATTAGAGTATGTAATCACCCCAGCAGGAATGCAGATGCGATGGAAAATAATTTAATGGAAAATGGCAGATGTTTCATTCACATTACAGCCAACCAAGAATTATGTACAATCCTAGAGGGCTAGAACACACAATACATACATAATAACCACACATGAACACATGCATGCATGCACACAAAGAGAGAGAGCAGGAAAAAGCAAGAGAGAGAACGAGAGAGAGAGAGAGAAATAGAGACTCACATATGCATACAGAGACAAACTGAGCAAAACAACTCATTATTTCCTGTAAATTATTTAATTTTCTGCATCACTGCTCAGTGCTGTTTTTTCCTAGTCTTGATTTTCGGAAGTCCTTTGCTGACCCTACTTATCATGTCTACTAATGAGTTATACTGAGACAAAGTATTCCCATGTTCTTTAAAATAAGACTAGGTATTTTGATGAATTCAGGTTGTTAATGATTTTGTACTCTAAAAAGGGTCAAGCTAAACAAATGGATGGGAAACTGTGGCTTCTCATCTTAATTAATGGCATACAATCATTGCTGGGTTGAACAAAGCAATGTCTTAGCAAATAGCTTTAACTATAGGTCAGTGTTGGCTAACTACAGAAACTGGCCCTTTCGGTTAACATCAGGAGGTAAAGAAGCGTAAAATGTCAGAAATTCCAAATGTAAGCTAAGAGAGAGCTTACATTTGGAATTTCTGACATTTTACGCTTCTTTACCTCCTGATGTTAACCGAAAGGGCCAGTTTCTGTAGTTAGCCAACACTGAGAATATCATGAACACTGAGCAGCATATCAAGTCTGTCTTTGGTGACTTTTCTGTTGTGCCAACATCATGACATTCTGTCCAACATATTCTACTGGCATTCCATTAATGTATTGTCCTTAAAAGTTCACGGTCAACTTTAGGCCACATAGGGTAAACCAATTGCAATGTGTTTTTAGTGATTAAGGGAAAGGGGGATACCTAGTCAGTTGTCAGCCGATTACGTGGAATGTCGATTAAGGCAGCCTCCCGCACCTCTCTGATTCAGAGGGAGACACATTTCAGCATTCAACTGTGTGCGGGAGGCTGCCTTAATCGTCATTCCACGTCATCGGCGCCCAAAGAACAGTGTGTTAACTGCCTTGCTCAAGGGCAGAATGACAGATTTTTGCCTTATCAGCTCGAGGATTCGATCCAGCAACCTTTTGGTTACTCGCCCATCGCTCCTACCCACCAAGCTACCTGCCTAATGCCATGTGTTCTCTATCAATATTATACATGGGATTAGTTCTGAAGTGATATATTCTGTGCACACTTCATACTGCACTGGATAACCACACAGATAGACATGATTACTTGTCACTAATCGAGCACTATTGGCATCACCAGTGGCATCACCCATACAGCAGACCTATACGTGGTATGTCTATCCCATTTTCAGTTAGTGTGGCCATCTCTTTAAATGAAAAGTAGCTAACACTATGGTAGTGAGTCTGTTGCTAGCTGAAACATATGTTAATGAAACAGTTCTCCCTGTGACATTTCTTGAACGTATTACAGATCTGTGGGATGCTGGAATGGGATTAGTGACAAGATGTCCTAGTGTTATCCGTCCAAATACAGTATTCTGAAGATCTGATATATTCTAAAGCCCTCCCCTTCAAATAACTCCATTCGCTATAGGCATTCTGACCACAAACCCAGCGGGATTCCAGGGTCGTTATTCCCTCTATTGAAATTATTTAAATCTGCATGGCTTCATTTCCTCTTACTCCCTGTGGAACTTGTGTTGCCACAGCAATTAGTAAAGTGTTAAAGCATTGGGTAACAAATTAGGGGCAAGACCAGACAGAGGAGGACACTGGTCAGGTCAAGCATGACTAACAGACAGCTAGGAGACTTTAGTGGCCTACACTGAGGAGCTCATACTGTATGACGGTATGCCTCCTCCTTCACTGATATATCTCCTATATATCTCATGATATACTCACATACTGTACTGTAGCTACCTCCTGAACAAATACTGGAAATATTGAGACAGAAGAGCAGTGAATATTTTTACTCAATGAACTTGTGCCTGGGATAGATCATCTAAAGGACTAACTCCTAAAATATGAATCTGTTAATACATTGAGTTATGTGAATCTATTACATATTTTGTATTAATAACCATGTTTAGGGAGTGTTAGAGGGCAAGAGAAGGGTGAGTTCAGAGCAGTTGAACACATTCAGATGTTAGCTGAGCGCATCACAGAGAATTCAAGGGGGAAAAAAGTGCATCTTGTGCAACATTAACCCCGTTTCCATCCACAGTTTTTATGCGAGTAAAGTCATACTGTTTTTTTTTTTTTTTTAATCACGACAGCTGTGATGGAAACTAGGACGTTTCGGTACAATTTTATAAATGCAGATATTTTTGTGTCTGTAAAATTAATTATGCGAGAAATGACGGCATAATAACCATCATATCAAAGTAAACTTGGAGTCACGCAATGATATGGTGTGCGGCCAGACCTCCTCGGCCATTTCACCAGCTCTCATCATTGGCAGCTCTATGGTGAGAAACATCTCGGTTCCCGGAGCAAAAACCTTGTGCTATCCTGGAGCACGAGTAGGCCTACAGGACATTTAAAGGCTCCTTCCTACCATTCTACGACAGCTGCCGGGGGCTGACAGTGTAGTAGTCCATGAGGGGTCAAACGACATTAGGAGGGCAAGCGCAGAACTGCTGAAACTGGATTTTAAATAACTGATTCTAGATCTGAAAGAATCCAAAAAGCGGACGATTATTTCAGGCCCTGTACCATCGCTGGGCACCAGCTGCGAAATATTCATCAGGCTGCTGGCATTACACATCTGGCTAAAAGACTACTGTAGCTCTGTTGGCATAACTTTTAAAACACTGAAAACATTAATAAACGCAACATGTAAAGTGTTGGTCCCATTATTCATGAGCTGAGATAAACGATCTCAGATATTTTCCATATCCACAAAAGGCTTATTTCTCTCAAATGTTGTGCATACATTTGTTTACATCCCTGTTAGTGAGCATTTCTCATTTGCCAAGATAATCCATCCACCTGGCAGGTGTGGCATATCAAGAAGCTGATTAAACAGCATGATCCTTACACAGGTGCACCTTGTGCTGGGGACAATAAAAGGCCACTCTAAAATGTGCAGTTTTGTCACACAATGCTATAGATTTCTCAAGTTTTGAGGGAGCGTGCTATTGACATACTGACTGCAGGAATATCCACCAGAGCTGTTGCCAGAGAATGTAATGTTAATTCCTCTACCATAAGCCACCTCCAACGTCATTTTAGAGAATTTGGCAGTACGTCCAACCGGCCTCACAACCGCAGACCACGTGTATGGCGTTGTGTGGGTGAGGTCCCTTGTGGAGGTGAATGTTGCTTTCCTCTGCCCTGGTTTCAAAAGGAAAACATCCACCAGCTAGCTACGTAGATGGCTAAACAATGGAAGGCACGCAATCTATGACTACAAAGCTAGCTGGCTAGCTAGCTATCTACTCTGTAAGTTAGCTTGACTTGTTCAATAGAGACAAGTTCAAATAAATGTGTTTTATATCTTCTGAATCAATTTGTTTCTCCTGTCTTGAATGTAGAAGTTCTATTTTGCGATCTCCCAAAATAAATGCAGTCTCTTTGATGAGATGTTCATTCAGTGAATTAGGTAATCTTCATGGTAACCAGTGACTCTTTCTGCCTCACATGCCTTCAAACTACCGTAAAACCCTTAAATTATGCCTTATCCTAAGGAAATGTTTAAGTGGCTCTATGCAACACCATTAAACAATTCCCTTAGGTAAGGGGACATTTTTTCTTAAGGTAAACCCTTAAGGGAAACACTTAAGATGTTTTATGCAACCGGGCCCTGTACACAATTCCTGGAAGCTGAAAATGTCCCAGTTCTTCCATGGCCTGCATACTCACCAGACATGTCACCCATTGAGCATGTTTGGGATGCTCTGGATCGACGTGTACGACAGCTTGTTCCAGTTCCCGTCAATATCCAGGAACTTCGCACAGCCATTGAAGAGGAGTGGGACAACACTCCACAGGCCACAATCAACAGCCTGATCAACTCTATGCGAAGGAGATGTGTTGTGCTGCATGAGGCAAATGGTGGCAGATACTGACTGTGAATTTATAATTATGCCCACCTGTGTGGTATTGTTGTTGTGACATTAATTGCCATTGCCTTGCATGCTGAAGAAGGGCTCATACCCAAAAAGTTTGTGCGGCAACAAAAATATGTCAATTTAAGTTTATCCTATTTCTGTTTTTTGAAAATGGTGTCACACCAGATACTGACTGGTTTTCAGATCCACACCCCTACCTTTTTTTAAGGTATCTGTGACCATCCATAGATTAGGGCCTAATTTATTTATTTCAATTGACTGATATCCTTATATGAACTGTAACTCAGTAAAATCTTTATATTTTTGTTCAGTATAGATAACTTTGACACCCTTTGGAAACAGAAGATGCTCTATAGTAGGGGTGTCAAACTCATTGCACAGAGGGCCAAGTGTCTGCAGGTTTTTGGTTTTCCTTTCAATTAAGACCTAGACAACCAGGTGAGGAGAGATCCTTACTAATTAGTGACCTTAATTCATCAATCAAGTACAAGGGAGGAGCAAAAACCCGCAGGCACTCAGCCCTCCGTGGAATGAGTTTGACACGTGCTCTACAGGAATGACGGAGTCCATCCAAATCATCTTGGCTCCTGGACCCTGTCCGCACATTTCAAGGCAGCGTTGAGACAATTACTTATCAGTGACCCAAGCCCTGCTCAGATAATCCCTACCATTGTGTCGCTGAGTTGTCGTAGTGCTGCTGCAAATGTACATTGTCCCAGGGGTATTGGCAGTTATAATGTAAGTAACCTAATTTATGTTCCTCTAACTCCCCTGAATGCCTCTGTCAATCCTACAGCTATTGTAGCAGTAATCATGTGCCTATGTACCTGAGTTATACTGTTTGCGCTGCGACGTTTTGTCCTAGTAGGAAGCCCACTGTGAGCAGTTCACCCTGCATTATCAGCTCAAACATAAATATCACTGTCATGTCTACCTCACAGTAAAGCAATAAAAACAATTAAGAATCCCAGAATATTGCTAAAAATAGCCTACATTAACATATGTAGCCTAAGAAACAAGGTCATGAAATCAATAACTTGCTAGTTACAGATAACATTAATATATTGACTATCTCTGAAACTCACCTTTGATGATACCGTGGTAGCAATACATGGTTAGAAAATCTACAGAAGCGACAGAAATGCCAATGTTGCTGTTTATATTCCTGTAAAGCTTAGAAAGGATCTCATGTCAAATGCTGTTGAAGTAAAATGGCTACAGGTTCACCTGCCTCACCTAAAACCCAGTCTTGTGGGAAGTTGCTATAGACCACCAAGTTCCTTACGGTCAGTATCTGGATAATGTGTGTGAAATGCTTGATAATGTATGTGATAAACAGAGAGGTATATTTTATGGGTGACCTAAATATTGACTGGCTTTCATCACGCTGTCCACTCAAGTAAAAACTTCAAACTGTAACCAGTGCCTGCAACCTGGTTCAAGTTATCAGTCAACCTACCAGGGTATTTACAAACAGCACAGGAATGAAATCATCTACATGTATTGATGACATCTTTACTAATGCTGCAGAAATGTGCTCTAATGCAGTATCCACATCCATCAGATGTAGTGATGATAATATAGTAGCCATATCTAGGAAAACCTAGGTCCAAAGGCTGGACCTAATATAGTGTATAAGAGATCATACAAGAGGTTTTGTATTGATTCCTATGTTGAAGATGTAAAGAATATTTGCTGGTCTGTGGTGTGTAAATGAGGAGCAACCAGACGCTGCACTTGACACATTTATGGAATTGCTTATTCCAGTTACTAATAAGCATGCACCCATTAAGAAAATGAATGTAGAAACTGTTAAATCCCTGTGCACTGAACATGTATATGGTTGAGAGGGATGAGGCTAAAGAATGGCAAATATGTCTGGCTGCACGGACAGTTGGCAAACGTACTGTAAATTGAGAAATCATGTGACTAAACTAAACAAAAAGGTAGAAACTGTACTATGAAACAAAGATACATGATATAAAGGATAATAGTAAAAAGCTTTGGAATACTTTAAATGAAATATTGGGCAAAAACACAAACTCTGCTTTGTTATTCATTGAGTAAGATGGCTCATTCACCACAAAACCCACTGAAATTGCCAACTACTTTAATTATTCTTTTATTTGCAAGATAAGCAAATTTGGGCATGGCAACTTGGGCATTTGCCAAAAGCTAATTCTGAACCTACACAATCATGCATAACTGACCAAATTATGAAAGACAAGCATTGTAATTATGAGTGTGGAAGAGGTGAAAAATGTATTGTTGTCTATCAACAATGACAAGCCACCTGGGTCTGACAACTTGGATGGAAAATTACTGAGGATGATAGGGGACTATTTTGCCACTCCTATTTGACATCTCTTCAATCTAAGCCTACAGGAAAGTGTGTACCCTCAGGCCTAGAGGGAAGCCAAAGTCATTCCGCTACCCAAGAATAGCAAAGCACCCTTTACTGGCTCAAACAGCCAGACTTTCAGCACGCTTATAGGGAAAGGCACTCAACATGTACGGCACTTACACAAATGACTGATGATTGGCTGAGAGAAATTGATAATAATACGATTGTGGGAGCTGTTTTGTTAGACTTCCGTGCAGGTTTTGACATTATCAATCATACTATATTGTAGATCAAGAGTTACCTGTCTAACAGAACACAGAGGGTGTTCTTTAATGGAAGCCTCTCCAATATCATCCAGGTAGAGTCAGGCATTTTCCAGGGCAGCTGTCTAGGCCCCTTACTTTTATTAATCTTTACTAATGACCTGCCACTGGCACTGAGTAAAGCCTGTGAGTCTATGTATGCTGATGACTTAACATTATACATGTCAGCTACCACAGCAAGTGAAATCACAGCAAAATGTAACAAAAAGCTGCAGTCCGTTTCAGAATGGGTGGGAAGAAATAGTTTAAGAACTAAAAGCATTGTATTGTATTTGGGACAAATCATTCACTAAACCCTAAACTTCAACTAAATAATGTAATGAATAATGTAGAAATTGATCAAGTTAAGGAGACTAAACTGCTTGGTGTAACCCTGGATTGTAAACTGTCATGGTCAAAACATTTAGATGCAATGGTAGCTAAGAACATTTTGCAAATATATAGTTATTTATATTTTATTGTAAGTGAAAAATGAACCTTTGTAGTGGTCATTAGAACGTAAATATTAACAAATTGATATGACAGTGAATGGGTACAGTAGGTGAAAAACATACAGTAGTTGCAGCATCCGGGTGTCCACTACAGAGGACATTTCTTGATTAGCTCTTATTTAATGTCCTGACAACTCATTTAACTGTTCCTGAGATATTCACTTACTAGAAACATTTTGAATAATAATTAATAATTACACACACCTCTTTTCAAATGTCCATAAAATGTGCTAACTTTGATGGCTGCCATGTATTTAAGAACCAGGAAGATAAAGTTGTCAAGGTCACACCCCCACACACTTGATATCACTGAAAAGCCCAGAATATCCTCTCAAATGGACAACAGGACTTAATACAGTGGCTTGTATGGCCTCAGAGATACGGACCAAGAACTTATGTCCACTGGAGAGGACAAAAATGAATTTCTGGGTCTCAGGAGGATAATACATATTTTTTTAAATAGCTCAGAAACTCATGCATACTCACAGCTCAGACACCCATGCATACCCCACAAGAGGTCTCTTCACAGTCCCCAACTCCAGAACAGACTATGGGAAATGAACAGTACTACATAGAGCCATGACTACATGGAACTCTATTCCACATCAAGGAACTCATGCAAGCAGTAAAATCAGATTTAAAAAATAATAATGATAAAACGACACCTTATGGAACAGCGGACTGTGAATAGACACATACACACAGCCACACACAAACACATACACACACACATGCTAACAAACACACACGCTACACACACATGCTAACACACGTGCATACACACACACATGCTAACACACGTGCATACACACACACATGCTAACACACACACACGCTACACACACGTACATATGGATTTTTTATTGTAAATATGTTGCAGTAGAGTACTGTGTAATAATGTGTTGTGAAATGTAATGTTTTAATTGTATGTCATTTCCTTAATCTTGCTGGACCCCAGGAAGAGTAGCTGCTGCCTTGGTAGCAACTAATGGGGATCCATAATAAAAAATAAAAATACGAACCATGCAGTTTATTAGGCTACAGATGAAATAAGTTGTGATGAACTTGATGGATCGATGGATGAACTATGGTGGATCTTGATGCTCCTATCCAATAAATATTGAGGGTCTTATTCTGGTGACATGATGATCAATGCTTAACTGCCGTTTGACCCAAAAAATGTTATTGCTTTTATCCATAATAATCTCATCATGTAGACTAGCCTACCCACACAGTCTACCCTCACTGTATCTGTGAGCTGTTGGCTAGCGCACAAGTGCCAACACCGAAGTAGGCACATTTGCTATTTTACGCAACAGTTATTGTGACAAAACTATCATTAGATTTGAAAATGCCATGTAAACATTTAACTTTTGATTTTTATTCAGTACATGAAAACGTAAGCGAAAAAGTACATTAAATGTGTGTGCACTACATCATCACGCACTGATATTTATTCGCAACAAGTCCATTTGGTGGAAACACACCACAGGTGAGAAAATGAGCATATTTTCTTTATGCAGATTTTAGAATATTCGCATGAAAATCTGTCACCAATCTGTCGCCAATGGAAAGCTAGCTAATGATATTGGCCAATTGACCATTCTCTCTCCATGTTCTTTCTGATGGCACAGAACTTTAGCCACTGGAGGGTGCTAACCTACAGCATTCGATCTCTCAGGGGAGAGGAAAATCATAACAGGTATGTTTTAGTAAACTCTTTGTGCTCTCTACCTCTGGTGACATTAATGGCCTTGGTCAGAAAAGCTGCTTAGACTTATGGCTGTTCATTATACAATGTGTCCTGTTATCCCCGAGCCGACTAGGTGAAAAATCTGTCGATGTGCCCTTGAGCAAGGCACTTAACCCTAATTGCTCATGTAAGTCGCTCTGGATAAGAGCGTCTGTTAAATGACTAGAATGTAAATGTAAATGAATGCATTTTGTGTAGGCGGTACACAGCGTTCAGTCCAAGAACAGATAATTCCTTCTGCATGTATAAAGTCTACTAATAAATTAAGAGAAGTATGTTTGCTTCATTCAAAGTCTTCCACTTGACTACCAGTGGACTATGGATTACATTGCAAATATAGTTGTTGTGTGTTTTACTGATGCTGCAGTAGTCTTTGTCGATAGCATATTGGCGTATTGATTGAAATAATGGTGATGTGGGGGTTCAAGAGGTTACATTCCAAGTTTTTACCTTTGGCCTTCTCGTGGTGGATTGGAGTTGTAATTCCTTGGGCATTACACAGTAATGCATATCCACCAATCCTGAGATGAAGCATGGGCTCAATAGCAACCTAATCCCTCTGTCCTATTACTGCTAAAGATCCTAAAAGAACTGGATAGGTGTAAGGAACATGGCTGAAATCTCACATAGGCCAACAGAGAGCTAAACACAGCATACCATATCATTGATACCTTCAGTTATTTCAGATCTGTGAGGAGGGGTCAACAGCGATTTAGGGAAAGGAGCTCAGATCAGTATGGAGCTGGGGCCCTGACTAAAACATTAGTGTTGAGTTCATTAATATGTGGTCAAAGAGCCATGAAACGTTCAACAGAGCTAATCAGTAAACCAACCATGAAACATTGTTGGTAGACTTAACCGATACCCACAGGAGGATTTACAGGGTCTGGCAGGTTTGGGGGGGGGGCGTTACTCAGTTTGATACCAATCACAGCATAGTAGAATGGCCAGCTTTAACCTCTTGTCAATCTGTAACCAAACCAACAACTTTATGTAATATTATGTGTTAATCAACATTTTGGAGCCGTTGTTTGGGAAAGCCAAATCATCACAACACTCTGCACTTGAAAGAGGTGATGCAATGTAGTCCATTCTGTGGAGTTAAATCGGTAAGAGACCTAAGGATTTATGGATGAGTCAGCCCCAGCTCCATGCAACAAGAGTTTACAACAGATCAATGCCTGAGGATAACAGTCATTGATCAACAACAACCTCTTCAGAGTCGGAATTACCTTGAGGACCTTTGACATACATTTTGTCTCTACCAATGTTCCATTGATTTTGACTGCTGGTTCATGTATTTAAAAAAAAAAGTGAGGTAAGTAACGTTTTGGGGATTTAAAAATAAGTTATACGTAATCACAAATGTTGCCTTAAATCAAAAATAACGTTATATTATAATAATAATAATTATGGAATTCTTCAGCAGTCAGGTTTTTGTTTTTATCACAGAGGAAGTGTAAACTCAGAGAACTTTGACATTTATACCACTCTACTTTGGCAAAGTTTAAAGGAGAGAAATTATAAAGTAGAAATGCACCACTCTGTACATTTCTAGACGTCTATATTTATAGTTTTGCTTCGCTTTCATTTATTCTTGTCTATTCCTCTGTTCATATCTAGGTCTGCTAGTTCCCGGGAGATGTGTTTTTCCTCACAGAACCTTTTGGGAATGTGTCGCTTTTTCTAAACTCTTTGTTTGAGTAAGCAATGTAAGTCAGGATACTTTTTTTGCTGCGTCACTACGGTAACCACAGGAGCTGTTTGAGCCTCTGTCTCCCTCATTAATAACTTGTGCTGTGGGTCCCTATTATGCAAGCTCTGAAACCTGAGATCTGATCACCTGTTCCGCTACCTGAGCTGGGGGCTCGGGGAAGCGAGTGTCGGCTGGCTGCCCCATTAGAGAGCTGGACAGGAGGAGATTAGGCCAGAGCAACTGCCTGAAGCTCCAGGGATCTCTAGTGGATGTATTAGCCCACGTTCCCAGGTTTGAGCCATGTGGTGAAGGTGGTGGAGCAGGAGAGGAGTTGTGGCTGCCGCTGGAGTGGCTCCATACTCACCCCTCTGGGAGTTCCATCCAGAACGAGGTGGAACTTTATTTTGACAGAACAGGAAGTGTCACCGTCAACCCTGAGGAGACTGACTTGACCCCACCTGAGGGCTACACGCATAGCTTTGACTGGTCAGATGACCCTGGCTTCAGACCCCAGTCTGCAGTAAGCAGCGAGGAGCCCTTTCCACCGGGTTTCCTGGGTCACCTGGAGACCGTCAGGATCAGGTGCACCCCTGGGAGAGAACGGGTCAGAGTCTGTACTTTGTCCTCCATTAGAAACGGGTGGCTGCCTTTACAAAAAAGGGGAGTATTATATGAGCTACCCAGCCTGCTCTACCAGGTAAGATACACCTGAGCCAAATGTGTTGGGCTTTAACCAACTATATATGAAATCATGCAAAAACAATTGCAGTACAGTAGTCATTTTATATTTATTGTTTAGTGTAAGAAATTTTACCTTGTTGAAAACAAAGTTGGTCAGCCTCAGGAAAGGGCTTCTCTCCACACCTAGTGAGTTAAGTGGAGTTTTTAATCTCTGTACATTTCTCAGAATCTGTTCTTGCCTCCTGGTGTGCGATTGAAGTTGGATGTTGACAAAAATCTTTGGCCACTGGAATGTTCTCCCTCTGTGAATCACAGCTAGAATTCTTATGGATTATCGCTCATGTGACCACATTCTTACCATCATAGTCAAGGCAATTACCGCATGCTTGAGTTTGTCCCCTTAATTGCTGTAATACAAAGCCCTGTTTTTATATAGATTAATCTCTGCAGTGTATGATACCTTTCACTAAAATACTATCTTTAAACCAAAATATGAGTTTGCTTAAATTTTTGTTGCAAATTAAAAAATATGCACTCTTTTTCAGAGACAAATTGAACTTTGCATCGACTCCATCAGACGGAAGAGTTATGACAACGGTGTGGTACTCAAAGGTATGTACTGTATGCCATTCCTCCTCTAGGAATAATTACATGGACCGCTAAATAGCTTTGTTTTCTAACATTAGGTTGAGCTACAATAAGTCAGAGTGGAGATAGAATAGGTTATGATAGGGCAATAGCAAAGAGGAGGAGAGGACCGAGTAAAAGGAAGGAAAGAAGCAGAGCAGACCAAAGCACAAGATGACTCCACAACAAAAAGCTATCCACTGATGCCAGTGGGTCACATATTCATGAGCTGTGAACTATCTCTCCCATTGCTGTGATTTAGGTCCAGAGAGACATACAATGTCTTCTCTACTCTCAGTGCTGACTGCTGATGTGTTTATTTGTATATACCCTGGGTACTACACAGTCTGTCTGTTCCCTAACCAGCTGTGAGCCCCCATGGCCTGATACTCTGTTCCCTTCACTGTCAGGCACAGAGAGGATGACTCAATCACTGCTTTCACACACCACAATCAACACAGTCACAAAGCCAATTCTTCATAGACCCTCTCTCTCTCTCACCCTCTGTTCTAGAAAGCAAAGATGGACCCTTGCCCAAGAGAGAGAGAGGGGGCGAGAGAACAGACACATTTGTAATCATAAACACCCCCCACACGCAAACAAACACACACACACGCACAAACAAATAAACAAACACACAAACACACACTTGTCATGCTTATACTCAGGGCTATGTTTCATTGCTTTGCCTCATTTTATCGTGTCAATCTGGTGATGCACGGCAGCAAAGCCCTGAGAAGTACCCCTGCTGGTACTCCAATTCCCCTTCCCTGCATGTTATAGCCAAGATAAATAAAAGCAAAATTGAGAAAAACTATGCATGCATAATATTCTATTTCCATGTCATTGCTTACTTTCATAATCCTGTCCCAATTGATTTTCCTCTGAACTGGAACACATGATGTAAACATAATTACTTTACAGTATCTTGTTCTCATGTAAACAGAACAGCACAACATAGCCTATACAATTACTTCAATTTGCCTGCTCTCACTATGACATTATAGGGTAAATAGGGTGAAAGTGTTCCATGATTGTCGAATGTATTACATACATCACGCTATCATTTTAATTTTAAAGCCTTGCTCACTGCATGCCTCCAATGAACATATAGATAATATATTGATAGATCCATCTAATATATTTAGTGCTTCAATTATGTAATGGACTGAGCAGGAAATAAAGAAAAGGCGAGTTATAACTTGGGGCCTATAAACAATTCCATTGCACATTGAAGTAGGCCATAAATCAATAAGCTGCAGTTGACTTACTTCATCTTGTGCTTTAGAGTAAACACGTCTTGAGAAATGCGAGCGCCAGGTGAGGTGATGAGGAATAATTAGGCCATGTGTTATGACATTTTCTATCATGGCTGTGATGTGGTCATAGCCACAAGGCGAAGCCTCGAGTGTGTTATTGCCTTGGACTCGAGTGTACAATATTTCATACAATTGGTTACCAGCATTAAAAAGCAAGATTCTTTCCCAAACCCTACATTTTTCAACAAAACGTGATGCTACATTCACTAACTGGTTGTCAAGTGCAATTTGGGGCGTTCTCTGGTCGTTAGTTCTATTCGACTGCCATGTAAAGCAAAACTAACCAAGCGCTGGTTGATATTTTCTGAACTTTGCAGGTTGCTATGGCAAACAAAAATGGTTGAAGCTGGAAAGACAGCAAACTAGCTGCATTTAGTTTCTCTTTAGTTTTTTTCTATTTCTTTATAGGCACTATATATCCATAAAAATTATGCTGATTCATGGTTTCGACTGGCTGAGAAAAGCTGCCTGTCTGTCTCGTGTTCATTACTATGGGACACATTGGAGACCTATTTAATTAAATATTGCAACAATGTTGCAAATGTCAGAGATTATGTCTAGATGCTTTTTACAGTGGAGATCAGGTTTATAAATTGCATGGCTGGGCAGTGGATCTTTAAAAGCAGTATTAGTAGCAAAGATTTTTATAACTAACCCAAGATAGACCACAGCCTGTCGTTTCCAATGGGAGCAAAGGAATTCTAGTGGCTAGAACAAGCAAGGAGGTGGGCAGAGCCAAGCACTAGCGAGAGCACATTTGTGCGTTGAGCATGTATTTGCATATTTCCGTTAGGGAGCGCCTACTCTGTGAAGTGCGCATAACAATAACTAAATTCGCCCTTCCACTCCTTCTAAATAACACCATTTTGAGAAACATTGGCAAAGGGTAAAGTCTACAAAACATAGTCCACTCTGTTCGTAACAGATTTTAGTTTTGGAAACAGAAAACTGTATTGAGATCAAATGTTTTATCGATGAGAAGATGTGCAGAATGTCGGCCAAAATTCATCTCGCTCCATCTTCTACCACTGCCGGCCACTGGGCTTCCTTTCACCACCATATTTGGTATAGAGTGGAAACGCCAACCGGATGCTTCACATTTGCACGTCGGGTGAAATATCTGCCTCATTGTTCTATCTGTGTAAGTAGTAGTGTGTTGCTAGGTAACGACGTAAACAATGGCACTTTTTTATGAATGTACTCACCATGTGTATGTTGTCTAGTATATCATGGGCAAGATAGGCTCTAACAATGGGAGATCCAAACCACCCGTTGTATAATTAAGCAATAAGGCCCGAGGGGAGATAGCTGTAGGCCTATCGTCTGTCTGTCTGTCGGTCTCCTCTTCGTCGGGACTCTCGACATCTGTCATTCATGGCGAAGTGGACAGAGAAAATAATAGTGCGCTTCTTCTCTGAGAAGTGTTTCAGTGAGGAAACTTGTTGGCTAAGTGCTTTGTGGACTTGCCTGTTATGTTTTGTTTTTTCCAATGTCTAAAACAAGCAGTAGGCTATATATTTTTTGTTTACCGGCACTTACATATTTCAGATGGAAAATTAGAAGACAATTGGTTCAAGTCCATGGGTTTTCGAAGTGGGAGGTTCCCCAGCCTATCAACATCTAATATCAACGAGGTAAAATCATTTTACTATTCTAGCTGGGATAGATTTGTTATAATATTACTGTACTTGTCTTATTATTGTTAGCTTTACAAAGTTATTTTTCCTGTACAAATTACTGCAACTTCTAGTAAATAATAACATGGTTATGTGTATTAGTTAAAAAATATATATGTTTGAACATGGTAATATCATCATCATCATATCATCATCACTATGTTTTAGTACAATTTATGATGCTGAACTAATACATGTCAAAACATCCATTATGGCAATGTATTCCTTGCTTTTCTAATTAGATTTATGCCATCTAGACAAGGAGGCTATTCACTAGCTCAGCAGTGGGTTTTAGTCTGGAGAGGAACTTTGCCATTCAAATCTATTTGATTAAGTTTGTAAGACATGCAGTCCTCAGACTTTGAGTAAACATGAGTGCAATTTTATGCAGGAACTCGTGGACATGTTATTGTCCTTAGACAAGCCATGGGATGTTTTCCCTGCAAACAACAGCCCTTATGTTAACTGACAGTCCCGATCCATCCTGCAAATCAACTATTGTCAGAGAACCACAGAGAACCACTAATATGACACGTCTGATATGAAGTGAAAGTGTGAGAATTGTTTTAGCTTCTCGTGCACACTTTACTTGTCTTAATTGTCCTGTCTTAAGCTGGATAGCCAGGCAATCCTGGAATGTCAATGTTAAATGTCATGGTTAATTTGTCGCTGACTGTTGGCCATCAGGTTACACATCACCATGGTAACAAAAGGAGATCTCGAAATGAGAGCAGGAAAGCCGATAATAAGTAATCCCTAGAATATATCACAGGGAAAAGTATTGGATTTGTTTCCCTCACTCTATTTCATATACCTGATAGATGCACTGTATTTTTAGACTGACTGTTTCAACACAGCTCTGATATTTTCCTCTGGGTTCCCTCTCCTTAGACTTCCACCAAGGATACTACCCCCTCATGGAGCATGTGGAGAGGACAGGGAGAGAGGGCTTCCACATCACCATCCCTAATGAGGCCGACACACTCTGGGGACTCCCAGAGGGGTGGACATGTACCGCACAGAGGGAGTCCAACCCTGCTGAGGACGGCCAGTGTCCCTAATGTCCTGGGCGGCCGACCAAAGACGGGCTTCTCCTCCATCACCATCACATCCTGCAGGGTCTCCCAGTCAAGGGCCAGCCAATCACAGGAGGCCCTTTATCCCCACCAACCGATCCAGCCTATCAGGTCATCCACATCCCTCAACCCAGTCATGAGTCATGTCCTATCCTCAGCCATTCCAAAGCACTCTGAGGTGGTGACCAGATACAAGGCCACCATAGTAAAGGTGACAGAGTACAGACAGAGCTATTCTGCATGTGCCAGGGTCCAGATGAGAGGGCCAGGGACAAGGACTGCCTGGCCTGAACACAGGCACAGTTACACAGGTGGGGACAGGCACAAGGACAATGGAAGCTCCTCTAGGCCTTTGTCTCTACAGCCCTCTTTCCGCTCCTGCGTCCAGTTTGAGGTAACTCGGAGGTCTGCGAACACGGTCCTGTATCTGGACAAGTCACTGTCTATCTCCATAGGACAGCCAGAGGTCACAAAGCCGGTTGTGCACAGGTCCACCCTGTCTCTGTACGTTGGGGGCTCATCCCACATTGGAACCCCTCTGGATTACCCCAAAACACTTCAGGACCTCCGGAGATCTATGGGGTCACTAAGCTGCACCCATAGATGGGACAACTCAGAGACTGATGTGGGTCACAGCAGAGGCTCTTCATCAACCCAAGGGGGCTACGAGGTCCCCAAAATGGCAGATACTGATGGTATTAAGAATAGGACATCTGATTTAACCACACACAATCTTACCTCAGGGTTATTCTCATCAGCCAGAGGAACAGGCGACTCATACACCGGGGCCAACCGGCACAATGAAATTGTAGATGAGCTGTGCTGTTGTCGGCTGAGAAATTCCACACACAGACACCCTGCTTTCAATATCAGTCCAGGTATGAATTTCATCTCCCCATGTCAGAGCACAACTCTAAAGTACCCATGCAAATCCAGCAGCATTCCTTTCAATGGCTCTCCATTTCCATAGCTGTGTGGATAAAATCACATAGCGAGGCGGTCTTAGAGGGTGTAAAATCTCATTTTTAACTCTGCCTCTCACCTTTTGATTTATACCTCATTCATTGTTAATAGGATATCTTCCCCTGCCTTACAGATGCAGCACGTATATAAACGCACACTGGTGAAAAATCCACAAGTGCTACATGCTCACATACACTGTGCTTATGTGAAGGAACAACTCATGCTTCTTTTTTCATTTCATCCCCCTCTCTCACTTCCAACACATCCTTTGCATATATTATCTACCCTCTCCAGCCAGTAAGCGTGGCGGTGTTAGGCTTTCACGGGTGTTACACCGGGTGAAGTGCCCCATGAAAAGAATGAGTGTATTGTTTTAAACGATCTCACTCCCAAGGCAGGTTGTGGAGGCTAGCTTATGGCTCAGAGGACAGGGGAGAATGTCGTGTCTGCTTGGTGCTGCTAAGCACTGCCTGAACTGAAATTAGGCCAGGAGTCTGCTTTGAGAAGCACCACAAAATACCTAGGATCTCTGTATACCCTCTCTGGTATTGTACTGGACAAGTTTTGTAAATGGCATTGCAGAGTTCACAGCACCTGAGTGGCATTGTATCCTTGGTTTTGTTCATTGTGGATTTATTGGAGAGGTTTGTTTGTAATTAGCTGTAATTTGCAAGGGGTTCTAGCTGTTGTTTCAAAGGTACTACGTTTTTCCTGAGGGGCATTGTAGGGTAACTATTTTGAGTGGCATTGCAGAGTTCTGCGTGGTATTGTGCCCTTGTTTTGTCCATTGTGAATGTATTGGAGAGGTTTGTTTGTACAAGCGACTAACTCTGTTTCAAAGGGACAACTCTGTGCCTTGAGGGGCATTGTAGGGTAGCCATAATAACCTAGAATTCTTACAACCTATATCCAAGGGTAAGTGTTATGGAAGTCTCATAGGCATTGCAGAGTATACATCATTTATGAGCAGAGCAGTGCAGCGTCTGTCATTTGATCAGTACGCAGCAGCTACACTCACACCAGGGAGGTAAAGCTTGGCTCATTGCAGCAGTAAATGTAGTACAGCAAGCAAATAGACCACACATACCTGCTCTGGCTGGCCTCCTAGTGGACTCATTCACTGTCTTTTCATCAGTAGTAGCTAGTACCCTAGTCAAGGATGCATCAATGCAATATTGTCACTCAACATTTTGTTACAGACCAATGGAACAAAAGTACACCTTGAATTTGTAGGTTTAAAATATCCCTCTAGTGGCCAGGGTTGACCTATTTTAATGCCATTGGTTGGTGGATATAAAGTCTAAGATCTAGGCTAATGAAGAATTTGTGCCAGGATAAAATCAGTGCCACCTGTTGAGGTTAGCATAGGGCTAACATGTGCCATGTTATCTGATGGGACCAGCTACAATTTAGCGTTCTGTCACGTGCAAGTAAATCAACGATTTTAATTGGCTGATACGCATTTTGTGCTGGAAAACCTGTTAGTTGCTTATGTTCGCAAGTATGGACCCAACGTATTTGCTGCATTGAAGCCGGAGTAATTTACCGGTGTTATAAACTCGCTATACTCTGGTTTTGTTTGCTGCATTGCTTGCTATACCGATGACAGCGTTGAAATAGTCTGACTTGATACATAGATCTCTTGTATGTTGGCGCCAGAGCATTTGATGGTGTGTTCCTATGAAAAACTGTTGAGTCTGATATTAAATGGGTCTGTTTTTAAAGGAGGTGGAGGAACGGGGTTAGAGAGTGCAGGATAGATGCACTGTCATTATGGTTTACATTATTCATGCCGTGTCTTTTTCTCTGCTTTACCCACTGAGTCGTGGAGAGTGGGGGTCATTTAGAGGACTCAACTATTCTCCCTCTTCTCCAGGGCCCAGTTTTTCAAAAGTTATCTATCGGATTTCGGCTATCGGATAGGATTAAATGCATTCCTTCTATATCTTTGGATTTCATCCTATCTGATAGGTGTAATCCAGATAGATAACGTTTGAAAAACTGGGCCCTGGTCACATACTCTAGTTCACAAAGAACTCAACTCTCACTCAGCCCTCATGCTCATTTTACCTGTTAGATTAGATGTGATGTAAATATGCAAAGGCAAATTAAAAAAGGGCCAAATGGCATCTCTGCAAATGATTCTGAATGCACATGTTAAGTAAGATCTAGGTTATCTGAAAACCTCTTTGTTTCTCAATCACAAAAAGGAAAAATATCTTAATTAATGTCTGACAATGCAGTACAGTCACAGTATTGTAATAAACTCCCTCTATATGAGATGATTATTTTTGCCATACGTGCAAAATGTCACCTACGATGTTTGATGAAGAGTTAACTGCATATGCACTGGAATATACAGGTAACTACCAAAAGAAAGGAAACATCTGAATAAAGTGTCTTAATAGGGCGTTGGGCCACCACGAGCCAGAACAGCTTCAATGCGCCTTGGCATAGATTCTACAAGTGTCTTGAACTCTATTGGAGGGATGTGACACCATTCTTCCACAATAAATTCCATAATTTTGTGTTTTGTTGATAGTAGTGGAAAACGCTGTCTCAGGTGCCGCTCCAGAATCTCCCATAAGTGTTAAGTTCGGTTGAGATCTGGTGACTGAGACACACCCTTAAACCCCCTATGCTCCTTTGAGACCCCTCTTTCAAAGTCACTGAGATCTCTTCTTCTAAAATACAATGTGATTGTCCGTCTTTACAGCGAACAACAGAAATGTGTCTTCTGCGCTCTTAATTTCCACACACACACTCTTTCCTTGAGGAGTGTAGCGCTTAACACCGTTTCCTTGAACGTAACTCATGTCGCACACACACTGAGCTGCTGGAGAGTATGTTGTGGGCTTAAGGGCCTTGCTCAAGGGCCCAACGGTAGGGGATAGTTGTTAGGATATGAACCCAGCAGCCCTCCAGTTGCCAGATCAATTTCCCCCGTTTTATCCAGCACCAGACCTTTCGGCTACTGGTCCAATTCCTCAGCCGCTGGGCTACCTATAACCCCTAGCCATGGTAGCCAAAATAATGGGCAACTGGGCATTTTTATACATGACCCCTAAGCATGGTGGGATGTTTTAATTGCTTAAAGATATTCTCCGGTACTTTTGTATACTTTTTAGCCAGTAGTGCTCACTAATCAAAAGTGGTCCCCGAAAATTGTGTACTACGTCACAAATGTGCAGATATGTGCACCACGTCATTGCTCTCTCTCTCGCTCTGCTGTGTGTGCATCTTGCTAACTGTCACTCAAATGGCGAGGGTCTGAAGCTCATTGGCTGAAACTCAAATTGGCTCACGTAGGGAAAATGCGCCGCACAGCTTCCAGAAAACAGTTGTTTTCAAAATAGGGATTTCGTGGCTAATTGAGGTAAGACAGTAATTCTGACACATCCAGCCCAAAGGTTGAAAAAATACTTACTAGTACTGGAGCATGTCTTCAATTAACTCAGGAACCACAACTTTGTGGAAGCACCTGCCTTCAATATACTTTGTATCCCTTGTTTACTCAAGTGCTTCCTTAATTTTGGCATTTACCTGTATATTTGTTTTCTGTCTCTGCCAATCAAAGTGGATACTAGGACATGGGGAAGACAGTCACTATGTAAGGAGAGTGAAGAAAGACAAGGTCACTCCAGAGAAGATCTGCATGTTGCTAAGTATTTCTGTCCACACCAAGCAGACACCTGCCAATCACGACTGACAGTTGATCCTCAGGATATCAAACCCAGAGCCCTCAGTCTCAAAGTATGTGTGGATCAATATCACTCTGTCATGATAATATCTTCTGAAATCATTTTCCTATATATATCATTATATGATATACTGTAATATGATATGATATAATGCTGTATGGTCACTGTGTGAACCTTCTTTATCTGAAATTTGAAAAGATATTTGCAAATAATGAGTAAAGAGTAATCTGTGAGTGAAGGACTTTCTTTCAAACGGAATGTTTCTTCTACTATATTGAAGAATATCTTCTTCACATTCATTAGCGAGAGCTTTACCATTCTATATAAACTGGTGCCAGTCAAGGTTAAAATGCTTTTATTTTCCCTGCACTCTTAGAAAAAAAGGTGCTATCTAGAACCTTAAAGGGTTCTTCGGCTGTCCCCATAGGAGAACCCTTTGAATAACCATTTTTGGTTCCAGGTTGAACACTTTTGGTTCCAGGTAGAACCCTTTTGGGTTGCATGTAGAACCCTTTCTACAGAGGGTTCTACATGGAACCCAAAAAGGATATCCTATGGGGACAGCCGGAGAACCCTTTCGGAACCCTTTTTTCTAAGAGTGTGTCTGAAGAATAAAACTCCAATGTGAAACATCTTTATGAGGGGATTGCAAAGGATGAAGGGATCACAAAGGGTTTTACTTGTAAGTTCCCTTACCTGTATCCATTCTTACAGAGGACTATGTGGAGTTTATTACCATATTACCTCACATCTATCAATTACAATCTGCAAGGGGAGTCATCAAGGGCAGAGGCATCTTTTCAGAATAACGGAATAGAATCTAGGCTGTATATTTATTTATTTTTTACCAAAATGAGTGGGCCAGTGCTGGCTAGCAGTAAATAAACAAGCAGCTTATGCTTTCCTACGTCCCTGCTCCATCTCTCCACCCCAGGAGGCCCTGGAGATGTTCCGGCCAGACTTCATCAGCCGCTCCCAGGGCAGATTGAGGAGGCTGGAGCAGAGGGCTAGGCGGCGGAAGGCCCTGCAGTGTGCAGACCCAGACCTGGTGCAGGGTCTCTGGGAGGAGAAAGGAAGGCATAGGAGGAACTGCACCAAGCCCCACCCGCTCAGTGGTACGGTGATGGAATATGTCTGACATATGAGTACGAGTATACCGTTTAGTGATTTCTCAATCCTAGTCCGGGGGAACAGCTTTGCTCTCTGCTGGTCGTTATCAAGTACTGCAGTTCAGTTGAAGCGCAGTCTTGCTAACATCCAACTCCACAACCAAAATGGTTATTATCGGTGAATTACATGGATTTACCTTCTTTAGTCGCTATCATGTATTTTTTTCCCCAATAGCTTATACAAAATGAAAATTGCTACATACACACTTTTGTCAGGGAAAGAACGCCACATACTACAGAATGTTAGACATTTCCTTTCCCAATATGACAGTACTTTACAATACATTATAGACTAGTCTCTCCAAAACCCTAGTACTATGACAGTGAAGTAATAGTCTAGCATCACCTTAACTCTGGCTGCTCTCTCCCTCTCCTGCTTAGCCTTCTATGAGGGTAATGATGCAGGCTAAATATAGACCTTCAGACTCACATCTTAATTATGCAGTGCTGACTGTTGGTCTCAGTGATGAGCTGACAAGAGTCAGTCAAGCCCCTCGGCTCTCAGAAGGACAGGAGTAATGAAGCCTAGTAAGGAAAGTGGAAAGTGTGTGTGTGTGTGTGTGTGTGTGTGTTTTCCTGACAGATGCTTGTGTGTTTCCCAGATAACCTTTTCAAACCCAGAGAGAGGGCCATATCAGGCAAGGAGATGCAGCTGCACTCCAGACGGTAGGTTTACAGACAGAGCTGTACTGTGACGTGTCAGTCTCTTACATGCCTCTGTTTCTCACAAACACACGCACGCAAAACACACTGTGGATGTCAGACAACCGAACGTCTGTCTTGATTGGAGATATGAACTACCTTCTGTATCCCGTTATCATGATTTTCTTTACTCCATGTCTTATCTGAGAAGGCACACCTGATCAGAGGATAGGTTCCCATTGTCATGTTTTTAATCTGACTGGGTCGATCTGGGAACAAATTGACTATTTATGTGAGTGAAAAAGGAGCCAGTGTGATGCTGGTTTTATCAGTGTATCCAGGTTTGGCCATTGTGGGTTTGGGCAGATAAAGCTTCCTTTCTATGGTGACGATTTTCTGGGAATAGCTGAGTCGCCCCTGGCCTGCTAATTCTAGAATATTCCCCCTTCACAACCTTAACCTACCATGTCTAACCTTCCCTCTTTACTTAGGATTTACAACAAGCTCCCTGAGGTCACTAAGAAGAAGAAGGAGGAGAAAAGGAGGGTGGTATCGCAGACCAACAGATTGCGGGCAGAGCTTTTTAAAAAGGTATGTTCGGTTGGTGCTGGTACTTAGTGACAAACTATTCACAACATAGTTTTATATACTGTAGCCATGTCTGAAAATTTTAATACAGAAAACAGCATTGCAAACTAAAGTGTTGAAGAGTGCATAGGGAGGCATTCAATGTGCTTGTACAACTTGTAGTGTTTGAGGTTTTAAAAGGCTTCTGAAGTTTGTAATTTCCACTTTGACATTTCAGATTTTCCAATACAAAAAAGGTATCAACCCCTACAAAAATAATAATAATTCATAGGGAGGCATTCAATGTGCTTAACTTAACACACTGAAGATTAAGAAGGTCATAAGATAAGAACAAGGTATGCAACATTGCAATACAGTTAGAAGGCGTATTTAGAAGAATAGTCTTTCATTAGATATTTGGATGAGGTGCCATTTGAAAAACGGTATAATTGTCCAATAAAAATGCATTTCAGCATGCTCGTTTTACAATCTATGCCCAGCAGAGGCCGCTGTTTGACTTCTTTGTAGAATTTCTTCCCTACAGTAATATGTCATCGAAATGTCTTCACAATCAATATCTGTGCACTGGTGTGATTTATTCATGTATTCATGTTTCGCTGTTGCTTCAGTGAAATGAGTTTGAATCCAGGTATTGTTGAGAAGACACATGTCCTTTTGTGATTTTAAAAGTTCCTGAATGGCAGCTCTATGGACACTCAAGGACACATTGGGTCCTTGGATTAGCACATATTTGGTGTGTAGGGACTCTCCACTCAGGAGTGTCAAGTGGTATACATGGTGGTATCTCAAGCACAGACCTTTGTTCTATTCTAGACGCCAAGTGTATGTATGTATGCATGAGTGTTTGTTACGCATACAGATATAGGATCTTAATTTGAGACAGTTTGCTACGGGAGGAAAATAATCCTGCAGTAACAGGAAATGTGGATTATAAAAATGTACATTTTTGTATAGGGTGATACCTTTTTCAAAAGGGAAAATCAAGTCTGAAATGTTTAAGTGGAAATTACAAACTTCAGAAGCCTTTTTAAACCTCAAACACTAAACGTTTTACATTTCCTGCATTTCAGGAAAGTTATTCTACAACAGGGTGATCAAATTCAGATCCTATACAGTTGAAGTTTACATACACTTAGGTTGGAGTCCACTCCACAAATCTCTTGTTAACAAACTATGGTTTTGGCAAGTCAGTTAGGACATCTACTTTGTGCATGACACAAGTAATTTTTCCAACAATTGTTTACAGACAGATTATTTCACTTATAAATCACTATATCACAATTCCAGTGGGTCAGAAGTTTACATACACTAAGTTGACTGTGCTTTTAAACAGCTTGGAAAATTCCAGAAAATGATGTCATGGCTTTAGAAGCTTCTGATAGGCTAATTGACATCATTTGAGTCAATTGGAGGCGTACCTTTGGATGTATTTCAAGGCCTACCTTCAAACTCAGTGACTCTTTGCTTGACATCATGGGAAAATCAAAAGAAATCAGCCAAGACCTCAGAAAAAACATTGTAGACCTCCACAAGTCTGGTTCATCCTTGGGAGCAATTTCCAAACGCCTGAAGGTACCACGTTCATCTGTACAAACAATAGTACACAAGTATAAACACCATTGGACCACGCAGCCGTCATACCGCTCAGGAAGGAGATGCGTTCTGTCTCCTAGAGATGAACGTACTTTGGTGCGAAAAGTGCAAATCAATCCCAGAACAACAGCAAAGGACCTTGTGAAGATGCTGGAGGAAACAGGTATAAAAGTATCGATATCCACAGTAAAACGAGTCCTATATCGACATAACCTGAAAGGCCGCTCAGCAAGGAAAAGCCAATGCTCCAAAACCGCCATAAAAAAGCCAGATTACAGTTTGCAACTGCACATGGGGACAAAGATCGTGCTTTTTGGAGAAATGTCCTCTGGTCTTATGAAACAAAAATAGAACTGTTTGGCCATAATGACCATTTATGTTTGGAGGAAAAAGGGGGTCGCTTGCAAGCCGAAGAACACCATCCCAACCGTGAAGCACGGGGGTGGCAGCATCATGCTGTGGGGGTGCTTTGCTACAGGAGGGACTGGTGCACTTCACAAAATAGATGGCATCATGAGTAAGGAAAATTATGTGGATATATTGAAGCAACATCTCAAGACATCAGTCAGGAAGGTAAAGCTTGGTCACAAATAGGTCTTCCAAATGGACAATGACCCCAAGCATACTTCCAAAGTTGTGGCAAAATGGCTTAAGGACAACAAAGTAAAGGTATTGGAGTGGCCATCACAAAGCCCTGACCTCAAACCTATAGAAAATGTGTGGGCAGAACTGAAAAAGCGTGTGCGAGCAAGGAGGCCTACAAACCTGACTCAATTACACCAGCTCTGTCAGGAGGAATGAGCCAAAATTCACCCAACTTATTGTGGGAAGCTTGTGGAAGGCTACCCAAAACGTTTGACCCAAATTAAACAATTTAAAGGCAATGCTACCAAATACTAATTGAGTATATGTAAACTTCTGACCCACTGGGAATGTGATGAAATAAATAAATGCTGAAATAAATCATTCTTTATACTATTATTCTGACATTTCACACTCTTAAAATAAAGTGGTGATCCTAACTGACCTAAGACAGGGAATTTTTACTAGGATTAAATGTCAGGAATTGTGAAAAACTGAGTTTAAATGTATTTGGCTAAGGTGTATGTAAACTTCCGACTTCAACTGTACATCTGTATACTCGTTTGTGGAAAGAGAATCAATCTATTAAGTGTGTTTTACGCAGCCGTATACTCTGTGTATGGCATTGCCTTATGGCTGGTTACTCTCTCTGTTATGGCACCTGAACCTTCATTTCCATTAAATCAAATTGTATTTGTTACATGCGCTGAATACAAAAGGTGTAGACTTTACCGCGAAATGCTTACTTACGAGTCCTCTCCCAACAATACAGAATTAAAAAGTAAGAAAAATTAGCAAAATACAAAAAGGAAATAGTAACACAATAAAATAACAATAACGAGGCTATATACAAGAAGTACCAGTACCGAATATGCAGGGGTACAAAATAGTTGAGGTGGGGTAATACGTACATGTAGGTAGGGGTAAAAGTGACTAGGCAATCAGGATAGCTAATAAACAGAGTAGCAGCAGCGTATGTCAAGAGTGTGAAACTGTGCCTATGTGCGTGTGTGTGCATGTGTGTGTGTGTGTGTGTGTGTTGGAGTGTCAGTGTAGTATGTGTGAGTGTGTGGGTAGAGTCCAGTGAGTGTGCATAGAGCCAGTGCAAGAGAGTCAGTGCAAAAGAAAAGGGGGGTCAATGCAAATAGTCCGGGTAGCCTGTTCAGCAGTCTTATGGGTAGAAGCTGTTCAGGAGCCTTTTGGTCCCAGACTTGGTGCTCCGGTACCGCTTGCCATGTGGTAGCAGAAAGAACAGTCTATGACTTGGGTGGTTGGAGTCTTTGGCAATTTTTAGGGCCCTCTTCTGACACCGTCTGGTATAGAGGTCATGGATGGCAGGTAGCTCGGACCCAGTGATGTACTGAGCGTTACGCACAACCCTCTTTAGCGCCTTACGCTCGGATGCCAAGCAGTTGCCATACCAAGCGGTGATGCAGCAAGTCAAGATGCTCTCAATGGTGCAGCTGTATAACTTTTTGAGGATCTGATGGACCATGCCAAATCTTTTCAGCCTGCTGAGGGGGAAGAGGCGTTGTCATGCCCTCTTCACGACTGTGTTGGTTTGTTTGGACCATGATAGATCCATGATAGGTCCTTAGTGATGTGGACACTGTATGAAAATGTATGCACTCACTAACTGTTAGTCGCTCTGGATAAGAGCGTCTGCTAAATGACTAAAATGTAAAAAATGTAAATGACACCGAAGAACTTGAAGCTCTCGACCCGCTCCACTACAGCCCTGTCACATGAGCTGAACCAGAAGTATACGGAAGAGAGCTTTTGTTTTAGCAATGTTTTGACGCCTCATTTCAGATCAGCAGTATGCTGGTCTAGAAGCAAAAATGTTGATCAATTCAGTTGTCAATTCAGAAGGTTTATTGAAATTGCAATGGAAAAATCCTCATAGAAAACAATGATCAATTTTCAAATCATTAGGAGAATTTAGTTTGACTTCTGGAAGAGTCTGTTTGCAAAGCTTAGGACATACTGTTGAAAGGCAGCTTTAAATGGCTAACGTGAGATTGCTTCAGTATAAGAGGAGAGTTATTGCACTGTAGGCTGTTTAGCCAGATAGCAGGTTATCGTTATTCCCCCACTGGGACTTGGCTATCCACCTTAGGGGACAGACAGTTGATGGAAGTGAAAGCCAATTTAAAATGAGGAATCTTTCCCATTTGAACTACAGCTGCTTTTAGAAGATTGAAAGAAGGGTTAGGCAAGGATTTGTGTATTTGCCTGTCTTTGATTTCTAAATGATTTGTTTGTTGTTTTGCAGAAACTTCTGGACCAGATCCTGCAGAGATGAATGAGGACAAACTCGAGTTGTTCACTGCTAAACCTTCAACTCACATAGTTCACTCACCATCCTCCTAGGATTCATGACCTTATACTCACTTAATATGCAATGTCAGTCGTTGTTGCCATACCTACTGTATACCTTGATTTTATATGGAATAATGAGAGTAATTCCAAGAAAACCTTCACACTGCTCTTGTTCGTTTCACTTTTTGTGTCAGCCTCTTGGCCTTCGTCAGAGCTTTTTCATATGCACATTAATTCCATAGCATTTAAAAGACTATCCAAGCTCCTGACATGATCACTGACAGTGTACACATCTGAGAGAGGAATGAACTGGAATGATTGTTGTACTCTCCATACAGACAAACATTTATTTATTTATAATGGTAATGGAATTGATAGGGTTGAATCATACTGTTGTGTATCGAGCTACATTATAAGTGACAGTCTGAAGGCCAGGGCCATTAGGTTTTGTGGAAACCCGCAGGGATAATTGAGGCTCTGTAATGATGACATAAACTGCCCACTCTCTCCAGTCCTCATACCTTGTAAACATCCACCTCAGTTGACATAACTGACATCTTCAACCAAAGTAAAATTATATTTTTTTATAAGAAATGTTTTATATTCAGTCAGCTAGAGACCAATCTACACTGCTGCAGGGTTAGTCATAGCCACGTTTTTAATAAGATATTACATTCTCAGTAGAAAATTGTTGGAAGACAAATTGTTTGAAGACAAATGTTGTAGGCCTATAAGGCGTTGGCTGTTGTAAGAGCCATGACATGATTAGGTTTATCAGTTATGGTAAGATGGAATGATTCTCTGGTATACAGCAAATGTCTATGTTTTGGCTTTCTATCACTGAATGATTTAATGCTCCTGTAAGTATGTTGTCATTGTCCTCTCAATTATAGTAAAGCTGTCTATCGAAATTCCATTTATGTTTCATTTAATACTTAGCCCTCCTATGGTATTTCAGAGTATAAAATGTGTTGGGTTGGAACATTTGTGCAAAGACAAAAAAAAAGACAAAAGCACTTTGACTTGTCATTTATCTGTGTCTGAGATGTGTAGCGCTGATAGACAGTGTCAGTCGTCACTGACTTCATGTCAGCATTGGGGCTTGTGGAGCCTCCCATCCGGAACACTGAAATGCCCAGCTAATGGATCTCAGGAGACAGGGAGCATCTGTGAAAGAGCCCTTTGTCGTAGAGGTCCTTGATAGCTACATAAGACCGAAGGTTACTTATGAAAGGCGGGTGGTTGGTCTGGTTGGTCCGAGTGGATGGTTGGGTGTATATCACGAACATCTAGCAACCCAAAGGTTGCGTGTTCAACTCTCATCATGGACAACTTTAGAATTTTAACTAATTAGCAACTTTGAAAACTACTTTTTTTTAAACGACGTACTACTTTTTAGCTACTTTGAAACTACTTAGCATATTAGCAAACCCTTCCCCTAACCCTAACCTTAACCCTTCAACCATCTCCTAGCCTTAACCCTAACCTTAAACCTAATCCCTAGCCTAGCTAACGTTACATATCATACGAATTTCAAATTCGTAACATATTGTACGAATAACAATTCGTAACGTATCATATGAATTGTAATTCGTAACATATCATACGAAATGGACCCACAAATTAATACATACCATACCAAACGTAACATATCATACTAATTTCAGTGTCACAGATTTTTGTTTACTATGTTAAGTCTACCCCTGAGTCCAGCTTGCACAGCCCAGGATTACAGTGCCTTGCAAAAGTATTCATCCCCCTTGGCGTTTTTCCTATTTTGTTGCATTGCAACCTGTAATTTAAATGGATTTTTATTTTGGAGTTCATGTAATGGACATACACAAAATAGTCCAAATTGGTGAAGTGAAATGAAAAAAAATTACTTGTTTCAAAAAATTCTACAAAATAAATAAGGGAAAAGTGGTGCGTGCATATGTATTCACCCCCTTTGCTATGAAGCCCCTAAATAAGATCTGGTGCAACCAATTACCTTCAGAAGTCACATAATTAGTTAAATAAAGTCCACCTGCGTGCAATCTAAGTGTCACATGATCTCAGTATATATATACCTGTTCTGAAAGGCCCCAGAGTCTGCAAAACCACTAAGCAAGGGGCACCACCAAGCAAGCGGCACCATGAAGACCAAGGAGCTCTCCAAACAGGTCAGGGACAAAGTTGTGGAGAAGTACAGATCAGGGTTGGGTTATAAAAAAATATCTGAAACTTTGAACATCCCACGGAGCACCATTAAATCCATTATTAAAAAAAGGAAAGAATATGGCACCACAACAAACCTGCCAAGAGAGGGCCGCCCACTAAAACTCACGGACCAGGCAATGAGGGCATTAATCAGAGAGGCAACAAAGAGACCAAAGAAAACCCTGAAGGAGCTTCAAAGCTCCACAGCGGAGATTGGAGTATCTGTCCATAGGACCACTTTAAGCCGTACACTCCACAGAGCTGGGCATAACGGAAGAATGACCAGAAAAAAGCCATTGCTTAAAGAAAAAAATAAGCAAACACGTTTGGTGTTCGCCAAAAGCCATGTGGGAGACTCCCCAAACATATGGAAGAAGGTACTCTGGTCAGATAAGACTAAAATTGAGCTTTATGGCCATCAAGGAAAATGCTATGTCTGGCGCAAACCCAACACTTTTCATCACCCCGAGAACACCATCCCCACAGTGAAGCATGGTGCTGGCAGCATCATGCTGTGGGGATGTTTTTCAGCGGCAGGGACAGGGAAACTGGTCAGAATTGAAGGAATGATGGATGGCGCTAAATACAGGGAACTTCTTGAGGGAAACCTGTTTCAGTCTTCCAGAGATTTGAGACTGGGACGGAGGTTCACCTTCCAGCAGGATAATGACCCTAAGCATACTGCTAAAGCAACACTTGAGTGGTTTAAGGGGAAACGTTTAAATGTGTTTCTGTTTTTTTGTCTTATTTCCTGTTTGTTTCACCCCAAAAAATATTTTGCATCTTCAAAGTGGTAGGGATGTTGTGTAAATCAAATGATACAAACCCCCCAAAAAGCATTCCAGGTTGTAAGGCAACAAAATAGGAAAAATTACAAGGGGGGTGAATACTTTTGTAAGCCACTGTACATTTGAAACGGGAGACAGGCAGCTAAACAAAATCTAGAGTCGCAGGACACACTTGCACAGGATAAGCTGTTCTCTACATTACAGTAAGACTGACCATCTTCATACTGTATGGGTCCCACCCTTAGCGGCATTGGAAGAAAGCGGATGTTTCTGGTTTTCAGGGATATAGTATTTTCAACCTAACTTCTGTTTCCCCTGAAAAACAGAAGTTGGGACTCCGCTCAGGCATCTTTCTACGCCTGCTACATTAGGTTAGGGGCCCTTATAACAGAGAGAATTATGGCATTATGCTACCATATTAGACTCAGGCAGAACAGAACAGTGAAACTATTCATGTACAGTCCATAGAGCGTCTAAATGCCCCTTTAGGCTAAACGGGTTCTTTTAACGATACCCACAAACTACTGTATTGATAGAACTGACCTTCTCTTGGGAATTACTTTCTCTAGCCACTAGCCAGCAAGCCATGTAGCACTGTTCCGGTGGCTGAGCACAGACTGACAGCCATTAGATTATGAGGAGAGGGATGCCTATCAGCATAGGTCTCTCAAGATCATACAGCAGCAAATATTCTTGATCATATGGCCTACTGCCTGGGCACACACTGGTTGAATCAACGTTGTTTCCACGTCATTTCAATGAAATTATGATGAACCAACGTGGAATAGACGTTGAATAGAAAACAGTGCCCAGTCGGAAGGCTTTTGATTAAAATCTACAGTCCTGGAAACAGAGCAGATGTGTTCCTTTGAGTCACTTCTGTTTAGTTTGAGTCAGGCTGATACAGGGTTATTGATCAATAACAGAAAAATGCATATTTTGTTGGCGACACAGAAGAGAACGAGCTGAAGCATTTTAATGAGCCACACATTCTAAGGTATTCTAACAGGTAGGTAGAAAAAGGTTCACAGTAGAAAGACATACAGACGAACAAAATGGAAAAGAGATAAGAGGAATCAGGGAGAGATGTTATTGGAAAATACAGTCAACATTTAGAGGCAAAGCAAATATAGGCCTATAATTTTATAAGATTAAAATGTGTTGAGTCAAAGGGGACTAAATTTGTATTTTGTAATTTAGCAAAGAGTAGTACATTCGACCTGGATGGGCATAATTTCCTTAATTTGCAGACACATGAGCTATGGAGATTCATTAGAACTGACTCTTCCTACCAAGAGACATCTGTCCGTTTGGCCTGCAACATTATGTACACAGAGCAGGTTGGCATTTATTGAGATTACTCATGTACTGGTGGCAGCTCTGCAAGTGGTCACTAGCTGGCACAGCCACAAAGTCATAAAATATTATTTTAATCCTAGCCTTAACCCTAACCACACTCCTAACCCTAAACTTAAATTAAGACCAAAAAGCAAATGTTAGTTTTCATGAAGCTTTACGATATAGACAATTTTGACTTTGCAGCTGGCCTATGTAGCGGAAACAACTCCATTCTGCCTCCAGGGCAAGACTCATGACAATAAACGTCAACCTGCTACACAGACCAGAGGAGCAGGTAGCATGTCAAATGCAATGATTAAATTATCTGTTGTCCACTGTCTTAATGTGACAGGAAATCTTGAGGCATAATCTCTCGTGGACAGCCATCTGACCAAATTACGCAATATTTAGTTCTGGGTTCACCGAGATTACATGAAGCATATTGTACTGCTGTAAATATAATATTACATCATATATGTAGAGCCTAATATTACCTCAATATTGAAATAGGCCTACAGTAAATGTTTACACATATCCAAGTTACATTTTATGCATGGTAGAAGAGTATACCTTCCTCATTTGTGTTGACGGAGATAAATTGCGAATTTGGTGACCTTGATGTGGCAGTAGATGCCCATTGGATGTAGTCTGGCTAACACCTACATTTCAAAGTCCTCCTGACTAGTGAACAAACTGGTATTTTTGAATGGCTCTTTTTTTGTGAACGTCGGGAACTGAATCGCATCTGTGAAAGAGCCGTTCATTTGACTCCCTGATTTGCATACTGCTACTGCTGCTTTTTGAGCTCCAGACAACCATTATCTGCAAATAAAAACATTCTCTGAAGATGGTCATTCCTCACTGCAGGAACAATAGGTAGTCGGGAGAGAGCCTCATTCTGGTCCACATAAATTTGTGCAATGTGTTAAAAAATATTTTACAAAATGTGCAAGCGATTTAATTTCGTCAGGTAAAATTTGAATTGAACTCACGTTTCACAATCTGACAATGGTAGGCAACTGTCTAGGCTTTATATTAGAAATGTTATATTTTCCATGATTTTTCATACATTTTTAAGCACTTCTGAACGAAGAGCCGTTTGGGAGCCAATTGAACGATCCGGCTCATCGAAAAGACTCAGAATGCCCATCACTACCCTTGACTTCAGTCTGGAATGGCTCTTTGATGTTGTCAGCACAATGCATCGATAAAGAAGAGGGCTGTGCTTTTACTGGTTGGCTCTCCTCCATGTCTTTCTCACTCAAACACCGACACGCACAGCCACACACAGCCCCGAGCGCTGCCCCTTTCATTACAACAGTTGGATTTTCAAATTCAAACAATGAGAGGTCTCAACCCCTGAGGAAAAAACAAACATTTGAGAGAACCAATCAAACCCATTGCACAATTTCTGAGCGAATATTGCATTAACAAACAGCCTTCTTTCCAGACCAGTGTGGTCACAGCTCTCCCTGCGCTATGAGTCATGTCAGGGTACATTGGATCAAAGACAGTACAGTATGAAGACAGGCAGAAACTGCTTCTCCAATAGAAATCCCCAATCACACTTGTAGGCGATGTCATGGCAACATTGTGTAGCTAAGTTCATGTGCAGAAACACGTTATCGGGTCTAATGGACGTTTCCCTCCGAACTGTGTATGTGCAGGCCGTCAAATCAAATGCACTCTCACTGACTCCTCAAAACCCTGGTCTGCTGGGTCTGTTTGCAAGCGTTCCCGGAAGTCTCGCGATGTTGCGCCTCTGGGTTTAGAAACTCATTGGATGCTTCTTTTACAAAGACTGGATGTTACCCTCGCGGCGCTAGGACCCAACGGATCTAGTCCTTGTAAGCGCACATGGCCATTGTAGAGTGTAGCGGCTCCGATGTAAAAGAGTATGCTGGTCTCGTGAATCAGACTTCTTATGTAGGCTATCTCTCTCTGTTTTCTGTCGCACCCGCTTACTTCAAATTTTTCAAACTCACTTATCAATGTCTTGGAGACATCACTGCCAAGTCCTTGAGTGCAGCACGCAGGGATTTCAGCATGCTTGGATGAAAAGTTTTTGACAGCTCCTCTTTCTTGGTCCCGCTATTAGAAGTCAATAATTGTTCTTCCTCTGTTTCGGACCTGATCCCACTCTACTGCTTGCATCCCGCATCCTGTCAATCACTCGTGGACAGCATATTATGGTCGTGTCCGTGCCATAATACATCCCGAACGCATTTCTTTCCTAAATCGGGCAACATGACTAACTGGCGTTGGAAGAACTTTGCATTTCTAATTATTTTTCATGTCTTGTCCATGTCAACAGCAACGGGCAATATAGACAACACACTTCTGAATTTACATGACGGTAAGTCTCTATTTGAATTAGCCATCAGCCATGCTGACCGTTTTATTTAGCATAATCTATAGTTTACATTGGAGATGGAGATAAATGTACCAAATTTCTGTCAACTAAAATGTCAAAGTCTAAGTATGTAGATTTAAACGGTGTCAAGCTTAATTCAGCTTTTATATCCAAGTTATCCATTAATGCAAAAATCCCAAGGCAACAAATGTAAAGTAAGCTGATTTTAGCAATTCCAGTTTAAAAAAACGTTTTTCCTGCATCTCCATTAGGCCAAATGTAATACAATTGTCAATGTATCTGTGTGTGTATGTTAGAGAGAGAGAGAGAGAGAGAGAGAGAGAGAGAGAGAGGTTTGTTACTGTGGTGCATCCTGTGGCTATTGTTTCCTGTAAAGTGAGATGAGACAATAGCAGGAAAGTCAGACAGACAGTGACAGCAGTGCTGGGTGGATGAGTTTAGCTCACCACACATTGCCTGAACATTATGTTCAGATTGCAGAAATATATACACCATAATGAAACATTATATATTCATGACTTAGCTATTATACAGTATGTGTGTATGAGTGAGAGAAAAAATATAACAAATCAGTGTGTGTGTGACTGACAGAGACATAACGAGAGAGACAGACAGACAGACAGACAGACAGACAGACTGAGAGACAGAGAGTGAGAGGAGAGAGAGAGCGAGAGAGAGACAGACAGACAGACAGACAGACAGAGACTGAGATACAGAGAGTGAGAAGAGAGAGCGAGAGAGACATACAGACAGACAGACAGACAGACAGACTGAGAGACTGCGAGACTGATGTACAGAGAGAGAGAGGAGAGAGGGGGAGAGAGAGACATAACGAGAGAGAGAGACATAACGAGAGAGAGAGAGACAGACAGACATACAGAGAGAAAGAGACTGAGAGAGAGAGAGAGATTAGAGCTGTGCTGGCTGGGGTGACCAAACCACCTCTGGAGTGTGAGAATGTATGTGAGATGCGTCCTTTGATCAGAGAGAGGATCTAGTGAGAGCCTCTGGCATCTGTGAACACTCAGCCTGTCAGCTGGACTAAGCCACAGGGACTGGCCTCAGAACAGCTCCTATCCTCCCTCTCCCATCCACCTGAGTAGAGCCTTTCTGACTCAGAGTCAGTGGTACAGAGGGAATGGGAAGTTAAGAAACTGTCAGGATAAAAATAGTTTTGTAGTGGGTATTTGGTAACCTGGATGAAACTGTGTTTGAGCAACTTCTATGGTCCCTCCATGAACCATAACATGAGTGAATGTAGCTATTAGATGGGTTAGGTTAGGCCTATGTTTAATAACACCACGTATACCCTAGTTTGTTCATGCCATATCAATAGTTTCTCCATCATCTCATCATTACAGAAGAGACAAATGGTAATGACAGTGTTATCGTTCCATCTGCTGCACTCTGAGAGGCCACTAAAACAGAATTTATTTTAGAAACACACAAACATTACACTCTGGGACCTGCTTGGTATTGAAATAGGGCAAAACCGTGCTTTGATGTTAGCAGGATATCTACTGAGCTCCTCCACTTAGTGGTAATTGGAATGTCTTCATCATCAACGAACGTGAAATATTGGACGTACTCTACTCTTATAATAAGATATCGATGTCTCATTTTCAATGGCTAGGCTACATCATACTTTGTATAGCCATTTGTGGGATGTAGCAGGGAGGTAAAGAGTCAAGGTCTCGTAGAACTTTCTCAATAGTGATAGTTTGACAATGTTCACCTTCTCACCTGCAATTTAGAGAGAACTGAAAGGATAGTTCAGACTCAATTCCATTGTGGGTTCCCGTGTCACGACTTCCGCCGAGGCTGCCTCCCCTCCTTGTTCGGGCAGGCTTCGGCGTACGTCGTCACCGGCTTACTAGCCACTGCCGCTCCATTATTCATCATTCCATTTGTCTTGTCTTGTCAATCACACACACTTGGGTCTTATCCCCTCATTAGTCTGTGTATAAGTGTTCCCTCTGCCCCCCTTGTGCTTGTGGGTGATTGTTGTTTCGTGAAAGTTGTGTAGCTCGGTGGAGCTACTCGTACATTGTTATTGCCGGGGTAGATATTTCCCCAGTGCCTGTTATTGTTGGAGCTACCATTACCTTGTATTGCCAGGGTAGATTTTCCCCTCTGCCTGTTTTGTTTGTCGCTATCCAGTGCTATTTGTGTACGACGGAATAAACTCTGCATTCGGTGATTCCCCTCCTGCGCCTGACTCCTTCTATCACACTCATCACAGAATCACCCACCTGCTATGGAGTCAGCGGGAGAAGAGTGCATGCCTGGAATCGTGGCACGGGTCCAGGAGCATTCCACGATGCTGGCCAGCTTGGGGGAAGCGATGGATCGGGTTCTTCAGGTCATCCAACGCCTGGAGAGGAGAGGACCCGATCTGCCGAGACCAGCTGGCCAACCGTATCCAGCCACCTACACCCCAGCACCCGGAGGGATCCAGATATCCCGACCACAGGCGTTCGACGGGACAGCGGCGCTCTGCCAAGGATTCCTCCTCCAACTGGAGCTTTACTTCTCCAGCATCAGGCTGGCGCCATCGGAGCGGGAGAAGGTGTCCGTCCTCGTTTCCTGCCTCTCGGGGAAAGCCCTGGAGTGAGCCAACGTGGTTTGAAACGAAGAAGGAGCCGCGTTGGAGGACTACAGGGAGTTCGCTCGCCTCTTTCGGGCAGTCTTCGATCACCCGCCCGAGGGTCGAGAGGCGGGCGAGCACCTGGTCCACCTGAGGAAGGGGACGAGGACCGCGCAGGACTTCGCGTTGGAGTTTCGGACTCTGGCAGCGGGGTCCGGGTGGAACGAGCGGGCCCTGATCTACCATTTCCGGTGCCATCTGCGGGAGGACGTCCGACGGGAGCTAGCCTGTCGGGACACCATGTTGTCTTTCACGAAACTGGTGGACATGGCAATCCGTTTGGACAACCTGCTGGCAACCAGAGGACGTCCTGGTAGGGGTCTGCCCATTTCCACCCCGGACGACTCGGATCCCGAGCTGATGGAGCTGGGTGGAGCTGCCGTCCGAGAGAGCGGAGGATGAGAGCGACAGTGCCACTCTGGTGGCACAAAGGGACAGTACACCACACGTCATAGTCAATGCTCTTATGGGCCTGGAGGCGGCAGGCAGGGCACTCTCGCATCACCCCAGGTATCGAACACCCACACTCGTTCAGAGCCGTCTGCTGCGCACTGTACTCTACCTATCCTCTTCCCGATCACATGGTAGTTCCCCAGTGTAAGGCACTAGTCGATTCAGGCGCAGCTTGAATTTTATGGACAGGGCATTCTCACGCCGTCATGGCATTTCATTGGTTCCCCTATCCATTCCACTCCCCATCAGAGCACTTGATAGTTGACCATTAGGGTCCGGGTTTGTAAAGGAAGTCATGGTACCAGTCACCATGATCACCCAGGAGACTCATTGTGAGCAGGTTACTTTTTCGATTATTGAGTCTCCTGCTTTCCCTGTGGTATTAGGTAATTTCTTGGCTAGCACTCCACAACCCCACCTTCTCATGGCCGCAGAGGGTTCTCACGGGGTGATTGCGAGAGTGTCAGGGTAGATGTCTAGGTGTTTCCGTTGGTGCAACCACGGTGGAAAGTCCAGACGGTACCTCCACCATGCGCATTCCCCCCGAATACCATGATCTGGCGCACGTGTTTTCTAAGACACAGGCGACAAAAGTACCACCGCATCGGGCGGGGGATTGCACGATAAACCTTCGGGTAGACGCTGTATTTCCCAGGAGTCATGTGTACCCCCTGTCGCAGGCTGAAACGGAGGCTATGGAAACTTACGTCACCGAGTCCCTGGGCCAGGGGTATATACGTCCCTCCACTTCACCCGCCTCCTCGAGTTTCTTCTTTGTGAAGAAGAAAGATGGCGGTCTGCGCCCGTGCATTGATTATCGATCACTGAACAAGGAGACTATAAGATTTAGTTATCCTCTCCCCCTCATTCTTTCAGTGATTGAGTCAATGCATGGGGCACGCTTCTTCACTAAACGAGATCTCAGGAGTGCATACAACCTGGTGCGTGTTCGGGAGGGGGATGAGTGGAAGACAGCATTCAGCACAACCACGGGGCATTATGAATACCTGGTGATGCCCTACGGTTTGATGAAAGCTCCATCCGTCTTCCAGTCCTTTGTGAACGAGGTGTTTCGGGACATGCTTGGTCGCGGTGTGGTGGTCTACAACGATGACATCCTGGTGTATTCCGCTACGCGCTCCGAGCATGTGTCCCTGGTTCGCAAAGTGCTGGCCCGACTGTTGGAAAATGACCTTTATGCCAAGGCAGAGAAGTGTATGTTTTTCCAGCAGTCCGTCTCCTTCCTCGGATACCGCATTACCACCTCAGGTGTGAAGATGGAGGGAGATTCCAACCATGGTTAAGGAGGTGCAGCGCTTCCTTGGCTTGCCAACTACTATTGGAGGTTTATCCGGGGCTTTGGCAAGGTCGCAGCTCCCATTACATCCCTGTTGAAGGGTGGGCCGTCCCGGCTCCGCTGGTCTGCTGAGGCTGACCTGGCCTTCAGGAGACTGCGGGGTCTGTTCACCTCAGCCCCGGTACTGGCCCACCCCGATCCATCACTTCCGTTCGTAGTGGAGGTGGATGCGTCTGAGGTAGGGATAGGCGCTGTCCTATCCCAACGCTCGGGCACGCCACCCAAGCTCCGCCCCTGTGCCTTCTTCTCTAAGAAGCTCAGCCCGGCGGAACAGAACTACGACGTTGGTGATCGGGAGCTGTTGGCGGTTGTCCAAGCTTTGACCGTGTGGAGGCATTGGCTCGAAGGGGTGAAACACCTTTTCCTCGTCTGGACGGACCACCGTAACCTGGAGTACATCCGGGCAGCGAGGAGGCTGAATCCTCGCCAGGCCAAGTGGGCCCTATTCTTCACCCGGTTTGATTTTACACTGTCATACATTCCGGGTACGAAGAATGTGAAGGCAGACGCACTGTCCCGGCTGTATGACACAGAGGACTGCGGAGGCCCTGTTTACTCACGTCTTCCGGCACTACGTGGTGCCAGAAGATATAGTGTCTGACCTAGGTTCCCAGTTCACGTCCAAGGTTTGGAAGGCGTTCATGGAACGTCTGGGGGTCTTGGTCAGCCTGACCTCTGGGTTCCACCCCGAGTCAAATGTGCAGGTGGAACGGGTAAATCAGGATGTGGGTAGGTTCCTGCGGTCCTACTGCCAGGACCGGCCGGGGGAGTGGTCGGTGTTCTTGCCATGGGCAGAATATGCCCAGAACTCTCTCCGCCACTCCTCTACTAACCTAACACCATTCCAATGTGTTTTAGGTTACCAACCGGTTCTGGCACCGTGGCACCAGAGCCAGACCGAGGCTCCTGCGGTGGATGACTGGTTTCGGCACGCGGAGGAGTCGTGGGATGCTGCCCACGTTCACCTCCAGCGTTGTGCGTCGTCAGAAGGCCAACGCTGACCGTCACCGCAGTGAGGCCCCGGTGTTTGTACCGGGCGATTGGGTCTGGCTCTCGACCCGGAATCTGCCCCTCCGCCTGTCCTGCCGGAAGCTGACCCCGCAGTTTGTGGGGACGTTCAAAGTCCTGAGGAGAATCAACGAGGTCACTTATAGGTTATTACTTCCCCCTGATTACCGTATTAACCCCTCGTTTCATGTATCTCTCCTCAGGCCGGTGGTGGTTGGGCCGCTCCAGGAGTCTGAGGTGCGGGAGGTTCCTCCACCTCCTCTGGACATCGAGGGGGCCCCAGCGTACTCTGTCCGTTCCATCCTGGATTCAAGGCGTCGGGTGGGGGGCCTTCAGTACCTCGTGGAGTGGGAGGGATACGGTCCGGAGGAACGATGCTGGGTCCCGGTGCGGGATATCCTCGATCCCTCCCTGTTGCGGGGTTTCCACCGTCGCCATCCGGCTCGCCCTGCTCCGCGTCCTCCTGGCCGTCCCCGAGGCCAGGGTTGGCGCGCTGCTGTAGCTGCGCGTCAAGGGGGGGTGCTGTCACGACTTCCGCCGAGGCTGCCTCCCCTCCTTGTTTGGGCAGGCTTCGGCGTTCGTCGTCACCGGCTTACTAGCCACTACCGCTCCATTATTCATCATTCCATTTGTCTTGTCTTGTCAATCACACACACCTGGTTCTTATCCCCTCAATAGTCTGTGTATAAGTCTTCCCTCTGCCCCCCTTGTGCTTGTGGGTGATTGTTGTTTCGTGAGAGTTGTGTAGCTCGGTGGAGCTACTGGTACATTGTTATTGCCGGGGTAGATATTTCCCCTGTGCCTGTTATTGTTGGAGCTACCGTTACCTTGTATTGCCAGGGTAGATTTTCCCCTGTGCCTCTTTTGTTTGTCGCTATCCAGCGCTGTGTGTGTACGACGGAATAAACTCTGCATTCAGTGATATCCCTCCTGCGCCTCACTCCTTCTATCACACTCATCACATCCTGAATGGCGCAGCGGTTTAAGGCACTGCATCTCAGTGCTTGAGGCGTCACTACAGACCCCCTGGTTCGATTCCAGGCTGTATCACAACCGGCCGTGATTGGGAGTCCCATAGGGCGGCGCACAATTGGCCCAGCGTAGGCAGTCATTGTAAATAAGAATTTGTTCTTAACTGACTTGCCTAGTTAAATAAAGATTAAAAAAATATCACAATTAATATAAATATTTCCCATAGGATCCTACTGTGTGTTCAATGGTGAGTGTCAAATGAAGGGGAGTCTCCCAGAAAAGCTGGACTGTCAACCCAGAGAAAATATAAATGTAATTGCTTAACCATAATCATACACTGTAAGGCTAGAGGAGTGATATTATCCTAATTACTGTGTTACTACAGGGTTGTCAAACAACGTGAAGATGAGTGGGAGGTCGGTCTGCTTTGGTAAGAGCATCTTAGTGAATGGCTGTTTCATTTCAGACCGATAAACTCTTAATCTTGTTTATTCCAATTAGCCTACATAGATTTAAACAAGGTTGTGTACTTTTAGGTTTGTGATTTATCCAGAGTTCAATAAAAAATGAGAGGGAGCCAAATTACCATGATTAGATTTGAGGATATTATCTATTCAGTCAGACTTTGGTTGTGTCCAAAAATAGTGGAGAAGGGCCGGGAAATTGAAGATTTTACTCTGACCGGACAAAAAAGGACACACAGAAACACAGTCTGAGAAACACACACACACACGCTTTCCTTGAGGAGTGTAGTGCTCAACATCGTTTCCTTGGATGTAACTCACATCAACACCATTATCCCATTATCCCAGAAACCCTAGACCCACTCCAATTTGCATACCGCCCCAACATATCCACAGATGATGCAATCTCTATTGCACTCCACATTGCCCTTTCCCACCTGGACAAGAGGAACACCTACGTGAGAATGCTATTCATTGACTACAGCTCAGCATTCAACACCATAGTGCCCTCAAAGCTCATCACTAAGCTAAGGATCCTGGGACTAAACACCTCCCTCTGCAACAGGATCCTGGAGTTCCTGACGGGCCGCCCCCAGGTGGTAAGGGTAGGTAACAACACATCTGCCACGCTGATCCTCAACACGGGGGCCCCTCAGGGGTGCGTGCTCAGTCCCCTCCTGTACTCCCTGTTCACCCATGAATGCATGGCCAGGCTCGACTCCAACACCATCATTAAGTTTGCCGACGACACAACAGTGGTAGGCCTGATCACCGACAACGATGAGACAGCCTATAGGGAGGAGCTGGCCGTGTGGTGCCAGGATAACAACCTCTCCCTCAACGTGACAAAGACAAAGGAGATGATTGTGGACTACAGGAAAAAAAAGAGGACTGAGCACGCCCCCATTCTCATCGACAGGGCTGTAGTGGAACAGGTTGAGAGCTTCAAGTTCCTTGGTGTCCACATCACCAACAAAGTATCATGGTCCAAACACACCAAGACAGTCGTGAAGAGGGCACGACAAAGCCTATTCCCCCTCAGGAGACTGAAAAGATTTGGCATGGGTCCTCAGATCCTCAAAAAGTTATACAGCTGCACCATCAGGGGTGCGTGCTCAGTCCCCTCCTGTACTCCCTGTTCACCCATGACTGAATGGCCAGGCTCGACTCCAACACCATCATTAAGTTTGCCGACGACACAACAGTGGTAGGCCTGATCACCGACAACGATGAGACAGCCTATAGGGAGGAGCTGGCCGTGTGGTGCCAGGATAACAACCTCTCCCTCAATGTGACAAAGACAAAGTAGATGATTGTGGACTACAGGAAAAAAAAGAGGACTGAGCACGCCCCCATTCTCATCGACGGGGCTGTAGTGGAACAGGTTGAGAGCTTCAAGTTCCTTGGTGTCCACATCACCAACAAACTATCATGGTCCAAACACACCAAGACAGTCGTGAAGAGGGCACGACAAAGCCTATTCCCCCTCAGGAGACTGAAAAGATTTGGCATGGGTCCTCAGATCCTCAAAAAGTTATACAGCTGCACCATGGAGAGCATCCTGACTGGTTGCATCACCGCCTGGTATGGCAACTGCTCGGCCTCCGACCGCAAGGCACTACAGATGGTAGTGCGTACGGCCCAGTACATCACTGGGGCCAAGCTTCCTGCCATCCAGAACCTCTATACCAGGCGGTGTCAGAGGAAGGCCATCAAAATTGTCAAAGACTCCAGCCACCCTAGTCATAGACTGTTCTCTCTGCTACCGCACGGCAAACGGTACCGGAGCGCCAAGTCTAGGTCCAAAAGGCTTCTCAACAGCTTCTACCCCCAAGCCATAAGACTCCTGAACAGCTAATCATGGCTACCCGGAATATTTGCACTGCCCCCCCACCCCCACCCCATCTTTTTACACTGCTGCTACTCTGTTAATTATTTATGCATAGTCACTTTAACTCTACCCACATGTACATATTACCTCAACTACCTCAACTAGCCGGTGCCCCCGCACATTGACTCTGCACCGGTACCCCCCTGTATATAGCCTCCCTACTGTTATTTAATTTTACTTCTGCTCTTTTTTTCTCAACACTTTTTTGTTGTTGTTGTTTTATTTTGCTTTTTTATAAAAAAATAAATGCATTGTTGGTTAAGGGCTGTAAGTAAGCATTTCACGGTAATTTCTACACCTGTTGTATTCGGCGCATGTGGCAAATACAATTTGATTTGATTTGATTTGATGTCACCCCTCAGAATGCTATGGAATGCTGATGTATGGCTGCCGGCTGCCACAGTTGCCACTCCTCCCTCTGGAAAACCCATTGAGGGAATAGTATTCCTGGTTTGTCTTTCAGGCCCCAGCTCATTGGCCGTCTTTGACATTATGGGAACATAATAATAATAAATATAATATGCCATTTAGCAGACGCTTTTATCCAAAGCGACTTACAGTCATGTGTGCATACATTTTTTGTGTATGGGTGGTCCCGGGGATCGAACCCACTACCTTGGCGTTACAAGGGCCGTGCTCTACCAGCTGAGCTACAGAGGACCACATGTTGGCATTAGTTGTTGCCGTCTTGGGACTGTGAAACACAGTTATCAGTGTCTCTCTCTGTTAGCCGTCATTGGCCATTAAAGTTGTCTTTGTGATTTAGCACCTGCGGCTCGCCAGACGCTGCTGCTGCACCACCCTGGGAACTAACAGACAAACACAGAACCTGACATGCATCCCAACACACAGATGCATGCACACATGAGTGCACAAGTGAGTGCAGAAAACACACTCACAAATGTGACCCACCACCTGGATTCGGTCCTATGTAGCAAAATTTGAAATTGTATATGTGACTCTTTTCAGGAAACTAGGCGTATGCCATTTGAATGTAAGCTTTTTTTTATCAAAATGCGTTTTTTGGCAGAAATGCCTTCTGGAACATGTGAACTTTCATGTGCCTTAATAACAAACTTGTATGCCGTCTGTAAATACGAATACAATTGTTAAATTACGAGCCTAGTTGGTTTAGCCACGGAAAATTACAGCAACCTTCCCGCTAGCTATGATTGGCTGAAATAATGAGTGGGCTGGACATGCTGAGAGATGAGTTCGGATTGGTCTGCCATGTAGTCCGCCTCTGTCTATAATATGAGCTGGTCAGTGTTTGTAGGTAATCCTTTCTAATGCTGCTTTTTTGAAAGATATCATATAGTAGAACTGCATAAGTGTTGCTCTGCACTTTCGAGTTTTGAAATCAGTGGAATTAGAGTTTGATAGCTAAGGAGATGGAGGAAATTCTGGTGTTTGATTGCAAATATGCATATGGAGTCAAAAAGAGAACACACAGAAGGCTACTGTATAAAACACCTGTCTCCGGATTACATCTTCAAACTAAGGGCAACCATGGCATCCGTGACAGAGAGGGAGAAGCGTCCATCTATATACAGTGGGGGAAAAAAGTATTTAGTCAGCCACCAATTGTGCAAGTTCTCCCACTTAAAAAGATGAGAGAGGCCTGTTATTTTCATCATAGGTACACATCAACTATGACAGACAAAATTAGAAAAAAATATCCAGAAAATCACATTGTAGGATTCATAATGAATTTATTTGCAAATTATGGTGGAAAATAAGTATTTGGTCAATAACAAAAGTTTCTCAATACTTTGTTATATACCCTTTGTTGGCAATGACACAGGTCAAAAGTTTTCTGTAAGTCTTCACAAGGTTTTCACACACTGTTGCTGGTATTTTGGCCCATTCCTCCATGCAGATCTCCTCTAGAGCAGTGATGTTTTGGGGCTGTCGCTGGGCAACTCGGACTTTCAACTCCCTCCAAAGATTTTCTATGGGGTTGAGATCTGGAGACTGGCTAGGCCACTCCAGGACCTTGAAATGCTTCTTACGAAGCCACTCCTTCGTTGCCCGGGCGGTGTGTTTGGGATCATTGTCATGCTGAAAGACCCAGCCACGTTTCATCTTCAATGCCCTTGCTGATGGAAGGAGGTTTTCACTCAAAATCTCACGATACATGGCCCCATTCATTCTTTCCTTTACACGGATCAGTCGTCCTGGTCCCTTTGCAGAAAAACAGCCCCAAAGCATGATGTTTCCACCCCCATGCTTCACAGTAGGTATGGTGTTCTTTGGATCCAACTCAGCATTCTTTGTCCTCCAAACACGACGGGTTGAGTTTTTACCAAAAAGTTCTATTTTGGTTTCATCTGACCATATGACATTCTCCCAATCCTCTTCTGGATCATCCAAATGCACTCTAGCAAACTTCAGACTGGCCTGGACATGTACTGGCTTAAGCAGGGGGACACGTCTGGCACTGCAGGATTTGAGTCCCTGGCGGCGTAGTGTGTTACTGATGGTAGACTTTGGTCCCAGCTCTCTGCAGGTCATTCACTAGGTCCCCCCGTGTGGTTCTGGGATTTTTGCTCACCGTTATTGTGATCATTTTGACCCCACGGGGTGAGATCTTGCGTGGAGCCCCAGATCGAGGGAGATTATCAGTGGTCTTGTATGTCTTCCATTTCCTAATAATTGCTCCCACAGTTGATTTCTTCAAACCAAGTTGCAGATTCAGTCTTCCCAGCCTGGTGCAGGTCTACAATTTTGTTTCTGGTGTCCTTTGACAGCTCTTTGGTCTTGGCCATAGTGGAGTTTGGAGTGTGACTATTTGAGGTTGTGGACAGGTGTCTTTTATACTGATAACAAGTTCAAACAGGTGCCATTAATACAGGTAACGAGTGGAGGACAGAGGAGCCTCTTAAAGAAGAAGGTACAGGTCTGTGAGAGCCAGAAATCTTGCTTGTTTGTAGGTGACCAAATACTTATTTTCCACCATAATTTGCAAATAAATTCATTAAAAATTCTACAATGTGATTTTCTGGATTTTTTTTCCTCAATTTGTCTGTCATAGTTGACGTGTACCTATGATGAAAATTACAGGCCTCTCTCATCTTTTTAAGTGGGAGAACTTGCACAATTGGTGGCTGACTAAATACTTTTTTCCCCACTGTAGCCTGAGCGATTTTACCAGCTACGTCTATCGACAGTTGTCGCAGTGACATCATGAACAATCTATTGAAATGATTACTTGCATAGTGGAGTCTTTTGTTTAGACATGTTGCTAGCTAGCTAGCTAAATAATGAATCCGGAGACAGGTGTTTTTAGCCTTCTGTGTGTTCTCTTTTCGACTGTCTCTGCATATTTGCAATCAAACGCCAGAATTTTCTCCATCTCCTTAGCTATCATACTCTAATTCCACTGGGCATTCCACTGATTTCAAAACTCGGTCCTCCAGAAAGTGGAGAGCAACATGCAGTTCTACTACGTGATATATATTTTTTAAAAGCTGCGTTAGAAAGGATTACCTACACATACTGACCAGCTCATGTTAAAGACAGAAGCATGCTACATGGCAGACCAATCCGAACTCATCTCTCGGCATGTCCAGCCCATCCATTATCTCAGCCAATCATAGCCAATCATGGCTAGCGGGAAGGTTCCTGTATTTTTCCATGGCTAAACCAACTAGGCTCATAATTTAACCATTTTATTTTGTATTTACAGATGGCATACAAGTTTGTTATTAAGGCACATGAAAGTTCACGTTCCAGAAGGCATTTCTGCCCAAAAACGCATTTTGATAAAAAATAGTTTATGTTCAAATGGCTCTCCTGTGAAGTAGTGACGGGCGACATACGCCTAGTTTCCTGAAACAAGTCACAAATGTCAATCAGCAAACAGTTCCTGGAAACCTAATTCACTATACTTATACAATGAGCAAAAATATAAATGCAATGTGTAAAGTGTTGGTCCCATGTTTCATGAGCTGAAATAAAAGATCCCAGAAATGTTCCATACGCACAAAAAGCTTATTTCTCTCCAATTTTGTGCACAAATTTGTTTACATCCCTGTCAGTGAGCATTTCTCCTTTGCCAAGATTATCCATCCACCTGACAGGTGTGGCACATGAAGAAGCTGATTAAACAGCATGATCATTACACTGGTGTACCTTGTGCTGGGGACAATAAAAGGCCACTCTAAGATGTGCAGTTTTGTCACACAACACAATGACACAGATGTCTCAAGTTTTGAGGGAGCATGCAATTGGAATGTTGACTGCAGGAATGTTCACCAGAGCTGTTGCCAGATAATTACATGTTTATTTCTCTACCATAAGCCGCCTCCAACGTCGTTTTAGAGAATTTGGCAGAACGTCCAACCGGCCTCACAGCCGCAGACCACGTGTAACCACGCCAGCCCAGGACCTCCACATCCGGCTTCTTCACCTGCGGGATTGTCTGAGACCAGTCACCCGGACAGCTGATGAAACTGAGGAGTATTTCTGTCTGTAATAAAGCCCTTTCGTGGGGAAAAACTCATTCTGATTGGCTGGGCCTGGCTCCCCATTTGGTGGGCCTATGCCCTCCCAGGCCCACCCATGGCTGCGCCCCTGCCCAGTCAATTGAAATCCATTGATTAGGGCCTAATCAATTTATTTATATTGACTGATTTCCTTATATGAGCTGTAACTCACTAAAATCTTTTAAATTGTTGCATGTTGCGTTTATATTTTTGTTCAGTATAAAAAACTAACTTAGACAGAGTAACAAAACCCCTAGTTTCCATAGTTCTGCAGTACATTGCTAACATACAGAGAGAGGAAAGCTTCGTATTAGCCAGGCAATCCCGAACCGGAGAGTTTTTTGTAGTGGACACTGGACACAGCAGCAGAACAGATCACCACACTGGGCAGACAAAAAGCCCTCAGAGAGAACCAGTGTGAGGCATGAACCCCATGCCCTCTATGGACACACTCACAGAGAACGGTGCCATGCTAGATACCAGGCTTCTCAGTTGGATGTCATTATTAGGGCTGGATGAAAGGAGGTTCATGCTAGGGTTCTCCAACTGAGAGGTAAAGAAAGGAATGATGGAGAGGGTAGAGGACTTCATTGTGCAGAGCAGAGTGAATCTGACAGACACATGCGGTCTGTGGGTTGGTGCATGTGTGTGGTGTGTGTGTGTGCGTGCGTGCATTCACGTGTGTAGTGCGTGTGGTTGTGTGTGCACGTGTATGTGTGTGATCATTGGGACAGTTGCAGCTTTGAGGACTTTTTAAGCACCAGCGTTCTTCATGCAACTATTGGAGTGGTCACCATCACTCACTTAAAGGAAAGATTCACTTGTTTTGAATGTTGTATCATTTTTCTGCATCTCTGAGCGATGTTGTATCGGTCCCCGGGGTAATTTCATGTTTTCATGTGTATCTGAGCTATTCACCGTTCAAGCAGGCAGAAATACAGCCAGTATGACAAGTTTTCCCCTGGTCAGTTTTATGGATTGACCTTTAGAATGCTTTTGATGGTGAGCAGAGCTTGTTCTGAGGTACTGAGAGAATATTATATTAATTGAACTACTTCTTGAAAGGTGAGAGCTGAGAAGTAGTGCTACTATGAAATGTGCCTTAAACCTGTTGATGTGTTTGTGTGTGTATGCACATACTGTACACATGCTTGCAAAATGTAGAGTTTGAGGGCCCTTTGAATGGATCTGAACATCCATGTCTTCACTAAAACCCCTGTGCTGGGTTTACTGAGGTGATAGTTGGAACATGCTTGTCCACAGCCGGCTGTTAGGTGTTTCTGCATGCGTGATCAGTTACTGAAAGCCAGAATCCCCAGGTCCCCATTCTGGGATCCCCAGAGCTCGGAGCCAGAATCCTGGGTTTGCACAGAACAAGGTGAAAAGTGGCTCCTAAGCCGATGCTTCCTCTGCAGCTCCTGATTGATGGGAGTGCCTGGACCCCCCCCCCCCCCCCCCCCCCTTAATTCACTTATACCAGTCCTTCCAGGGTTCCGCGATCACAATGTTTTTTTGCAAAATCAACAATTCCCCGTATATTATGTGAGGGCTTGCACTATTTCTGCATAAATATGTCCAGCACATTTTCTTGACTATTTGCACAAAATCATTGCATATTGCCATGCAAAATGTCAGAATTGCAGCAGCAAAATCAAACATTTTTGTCTGCAAATATCACAAAAAATCCCTGCGAATTCCTGGAGGGACTGACATACTGTACACACACACACATGCACATGCAGACACACACACTTCAGGGACCTCCCTTAACAGAACCATTATTTCCATGGGCCCAATGTTTACCCAATCATCCACTTAATCGGCTTGGCTGTTTGAAATGGGGGTGGGGGCCCAACAGCCATGATTAACACCCCCTTTTCCAGTTAGCCCCAGCTTCATTACTGCATGCCTGTAGAGTGTTATCACTTGGCAAGGTAAGGAGGGAGGGAGCTGGCGATGGAAGGAGGAATCGAGGGATAATAATTTCAATGGCCTCCAGGCACACACACACCCCAGTGGGGTCCCTTCAGTGAGAAAGATGACTTCACCAGGGGCCTTGGACGGCATGACGAGCGCTTCTCAAGAGGACAACTGGTCCCACTTAGCACAGCAAAACAGTCCTCCCATTACATACAGGTCAAGGAGGGCCAGAGAGGGACTGGGTGGGGGACTGGTGGTGGGGTGGGGGGGGTGTTTGTATAAATTATTCCCCATCTAACCTCCATACCACCCCACATATGAGAAGGATGTCTCCTGATGCTTGTAGTTTTTTTTTTTTTTTTTCTCTTTCAGCTTTGTTTGGTGTCCTGTTGATGTCATAACAACACAGAAATACTCCAGATTGTGATTGGCTTGAAGGACATACACGAAACAGCACTGGATCATGTATGAGGACAATTCACTATTTTGGTTTTGGCAACTAGCTACATTGATGTCCCTCAGGGCAGTATATGTAAGCCATGATGAAAGGCTTATTGGGTTGTGCAATATAAGAGGTTTCTTTTCAGGTTGCCTTAAGCATCCAATATCATGCTATATATACCACATTCATCATAAACATCACAGAGGAGCGAGCTAGCGTTAGCTATAGGTTTTAATAGTGTAAGAACTTGACTTCTAATAGGAATTGTTTCAACGACTGGGTCTTGTATTGTGCGCATAGTGATACAGTACAGTTTTAACAAGAGGAATTGTAAAGCATTTTCTTTGATGTTGTAGCATTAGCCCTAAAACCATAACTGGCTCATTCAAAGAGCTTGTGTCTTATGAATGGGGCCTTCCTTTGTACTGTAGTACTGTACTTTCAGAGTGATGAGATGGCATTAAAGTCTATGGTGCTAGAAGTTCAGGTAGGTAAAAGATACATGCTACAGAATGGATTTGATTAGCTTTTGTTAGTGTTAACAGAATGGGTGCAGCCCTATTGACTTCAATGGATGGTTCCTCATTCAAAGACTCATTGATGTTACAGAGGTAGGCACATGGCAAGCCATCCCATGCATTGAAATGAGATTTGTAAAACAACAATGTTCCCTGGAAGGTACACTGTTGGTTTATATACTATATACAGTAAGCTCCAAAAGTATTGGGACAGTGACACATTTTTAGTTGTTTTGGCTCTATACTCCAGCACTTTGGATTTGAAATTATGACTATGAGGTTAAAGTGCAGACTGTCAGCTTTAATTTGGGGGTATTGTCATCCATATCTGGTGAACCGTTTAGAAATTACAGCACTTTCTGTACATAGTCCCCCCATTTTAGTGGACCAAATGTATTGGGACAAAATCACTTATATGTGTATTAAAGTAGTGAAAAGTTAAGTATTTGGCTCTACAAACTTGTTGGATGCATTATTTCTTTTTTAATCTTTTTTTTTGTGCCTAATAGAAATGAATGGTAAATAATGTGAAAAGTGTTTAAAAACATTTTGAGTCATTTTCTTAATTA